>NW_028261384.1:106846169-107003669 GCF_051295495.1 Thamnophis sirtalis | reverse complement strand
TTATAGGTAATTCAAAGTGGTAAACATATCTAATATTCCTTCCTCATCCTAATTTCACCACCACAACAAACCTGTGTGGTGGGCTGGGCTGAGAGAGATACTGGCCCACGGTTACCCAGTCAGTTTTCATGCATAAGGGGGAACTAGAATTCACAGTCTCCCAATTTCTAGCCAGCACCTTCACTACTACATCAAAAGGCAAGGGTGGGATGCCTGATGGAAGTGCATCTCCTCTTGCCTATTACAAAACATCTGAGAAAACATCAATCCAAAAATACCTGATTCTCTGCCCCACTACATCACAAGATTTGTTCAGAGGATAAAGGGAAAGGCTTTAGCTTTGTAGGGTTTAGCTAGGCCTCTTTATCCAGCATGAAGTTTCTTTGACTCATTAAATCCATACAAACCTGTCATGAGGGCCTGTTTGGGGCTCATATTTCTACTTGTCTGTTCAATTTCAGAAAATGTTCAACTATGAATTTGTGCAATATGATGTGGATGCAGATCAGCCTGTGAGAGATGAGAAGGGGCTCTGTATCCCAGTGCCTACAGGTATGTTTTGAGATAGATGGATAAAAATTTTTAGACTTATTTAAGATAAATCAGACTTTTCATTGTCAAGAATTCACCCCATAGAAAGAGATATGGCCTTTAGTGTAATCTTTTCAAACCTGCGCCTCCCAATCAATTGGGCTTCAATTGATTCAAAACTTGAACCAATTGAATGGCTTCAATCAATGGTTTCAAAACTGCAATAAATCCCAGGCAACGTCAGGTATATGGCAGAGTTTCCCACCCTTTCCTGCTTTGCAGACCGGCAGGTGAGGAAGAGGGGATAGTTCTGTGTGACAGCCATAACACACATGTGCAGCCCCATGCACATGTACCCACTATTCACACAAATGGAGCACACATGCACATGCTTTCCCATTGCTCAAGCAAGTGCAGATGCCTGTGAATGTTCACCCAATGCTTCCATGGCCCAGTTGCAAGCAGCTCATGGCCCATTAGCAGGTTGCAGGCTAGGAATTGGGGACCCCTGGTCTATGGTATTTAGTAATATGGTGCTATTGGTTGTTTGTTGTGAGACAATCATTTATTGATTCTACTTGATTCCCTTTTCTTGTTATAGGACAGACAGGTTTAATGGTGGTAAAAATAAGTAAGATTATCCCATTTGAAGGCTATGCAGGAGATTATGGAAACACAGAGAAAAAAATTCTCCATAATGTCCTGAAGAAAGGAGACAGTTATTTTAATACTGGAGATCTTTTGAGGGAAGACCATGAAGGTTTTATCTATTTCCATGATCGAGTGGGAGATACTTTCCGGTGAGTCTCACTATTCATTCAGTTAGTAAATTGGATCTGTAGTTTTGCTTATGTGGAGTAAGATACCGAATGGGCCATGATTCATTTGTGTTCACTGTTACTTTATGTCTTTTTATTGCAGTTAAAAATTTGTAATTTATTTGATTGAGGAAAGTACTGTCCAAAGATAGAGAACCAGTTTGGTCTAATGGTTAAGGCACCAAGTTAGTGATGAATACTTGGTTAATCCCCTCAAAACTGTGGATCCTGCAATGATGATGGTGGAGGAGGAGGAGTTCAAAGATGCTGGCTAATCCTTAGATAACTAATCTAGGATTTTGATTCAGTGAATTTGATTAATGAAATATCCAATATGAATCAAATCTCAAAGCAAAATAATCTCAAAGCAGAAACAAAGAGCTTTAAGAACCAAATTATTGTGTTTTTGTTTTTTTTTGCTATCCTACAATACACTATATCACTGTATTTACATTGTGGGAATGTGTGAACCAACTCCCAGATTTCCCCAATGAGCATACATCATAAAGTTGCTAGGGCTGAAAAATACTTTTTTAATATTTTTTAATATTTTGAGAAATCACAATGAATGCCAAATAACAACAGAACTATAAACCTACAACCCCCTATCTATGGCACCAACACATACAGGGTACTAATGATGGCCCAAGTCTGGTAATAATTGCCTGCAAGGAAACAAGCAAGCTCAGAGACCACTAAAACCTAACATTTCAACAAGGAGCTGCACAGGTGATATTCAGCCAGTTCTGACAGGTTCTGGAGAACAGGTAGCAGAAAGTTTGAGTAGTTTGGAGAACCGGCAAATAGGCTGGACCCACCCCAGCTGCCTCCCAGCTGATTTCTTTTGTTGCCCTGAACAGGAGAATGGAGCTGGAAAGCAGGTTAGTGGGGTGGGGAGGGAATGGGTATTTTGCAGTATCCCTTCCCCTGCCACGCCCACAAAGCTATGGCCACAAAAGTATACCACACCCATAAAGCCACGCCTACAGAACCAGTAGTAAAAACTTTTTGAATCCCACCACTGATGAGCTGCATATATTCTTTTCTAATGTATAATATATTTTGTTAGATTTTATGTGTTGATGATCTAATCCATGTTTATATTATAATCATCAATGGTTTGCTCCATGAACGTGGTTAACAAAGTAATTATCACTCATTTTCTTTTAACCTTCTCTCAGCCATTAAGTAATATTTTCCCTGATCATAAATCCAGAATGAAATCTTGTGAGTGAAGCCATCTACAGGAATATCCAAATGCTAAATAATACATTATTAATACAGTCTATCAACCTATGAAAGAAATAAATCCCTCCTGTTTTGACAGCTGGAAAGGAGAGAACGTGGCCACCACTGAGGTTGAGATGACATTGGCAGTTTTGGATATCATTGAGGAAGTCAATGTATATGGAGTACCAGTGCCAGGTGAGTTTGAAACACCTATACACTCTTCTACACACTCTTTCCAATGGACATTTAGAAATCTGATTTGCAGAAGATTCTTAATCTGGTTACTGGATTTACCCATTTAGAGGGCTTGTGTAATATCCTTCCTCATACATTCACCTTAATCCTAACCCTATTGATTTATTTGTCAACTGGTATGCCTCCTCAGCCATAGGGAGGGAGCTTATTGAACTTCCAGGTGTTCCATAGGGCTGGAACTGCAATAGAAAAGGGACACTTCTAAGGACCCATAAGGTGACAATGTTTAAAAGAAGGAACCTGGAATGTGCCTCCAAGGAAGTCTCAGGGAGAGGCAATCCTTTAGTAACCAGGCCCTGTGGCAAGTAGAGCTTTAAAGGTGGTACCAGTACAATTATGCCCTGAAGGAAACTGGAAGCTAGTGGAGTTCGTGGCACGACATAACCGCGAACGTCAAAAGTGCGCCGACAAAACTGCGGCGCTAAAATCGCGATGCCAACAGCGTGCCGACAACAGCGCATCGACAACAGCGCGCCGACAGAAGCACGATTTAAGTTAAGGTAAGGTTTAGAGTTAGGTTTAGGGTTAGGTTTAGGGTTAGGTTTAGGGTTAAGTTTAGGGTTAGGTTTAGGGTTAGGTTTAGGGTTAGGTTACAGTGTGCTTCTGTTGGCGCGCTGTTGTCAGCGCGCTTTAGCGCTCATTCGTCTCCGCGGTTTTGACGGCGCGGTTTTGTCACCGGGCTTTAGTCGCACGCGCTTTTGTCATACGCGCATTTGTGGTGGAACCAGTGGAGCTAGCATTGCAGGGCGTGTAACATAAGCAACCTTGAAGCCCAACCCAATGGTCTTCAGAACTCAATATAGAACACACTGCAGTATTGTAATCCAAACAACAAAGTGGTCAAGACATTAGAATCTGGAACATATTCATATTTGTAATAATCTGCTCTTATTGCATTGTCTGACAACTATTTGGCACCCTTTTTTAGGGTGAATTGAGCCCTTTTAGGTAGATTGGGGGGGGTCAAATGTTTCCCTTTAAGATCATTAAGAGGAATATGCTGGAATTTGTCAGACAAAATAGCTGAAAGCTGCTTTCCAGTCTTAAAGCAAATACTGCATAGGTTTTTAGGGCAAAGTCTGGGCAATTTGATCCTGTTGCACCTCGGGAATCGGCAGTTTCCTCATGACTGTGATCATATATTAAGTCCATGTCTATCCATTTCCATCACAATGGAATGTATAGTGGAGTGTTATGTAATTCTTTCCTCCTTGAGATAAAAGCTTGTCTCTTCTTGCTTTAAAGAGGTGATGGTTCAACCATTCCTCAAAAAGGCATTAGATTGAATTGTACTGGACAATGTTTGTCCAATCTCCAATCTTCCTTTTTAGGGAAGGTTGTTGAGAAGGTGGTCATTCACAGTGGTGGGATTGAATTTTTTTTACTACCGGTACTGCGGTCATAGCTTGGTGTGGCTTGGTGGGCATAGCTTATGGGCATGGCAGGGGAAGGATACTGTAAAAACTCCATTCCCACTTCACTCCGGGGGAAGGATACGGCAAAATCCCCAATCCCTCCCAATCAACTGGGACTCGGGAGGCAGAGAATTGATGGGGCCAGTCAGAGGTGGTATTTACCAGTTCTCTGAACTATTCACAATTTCCGCTATCGGTTCTCCAGAACTGGTCAGTACCCGCTAAATACCACCTCTGGTCATGCAGAAACTTTAGAAGATCATCTTTGTTTTGAATTATTGTAACATGATTTACATGGGGCTGTCCTTGAAAAGCATCTCAAAAGTTCAGTTGGTGAAAAATTTAGCTGCATGGGAAGTTATATGCACTCCATGATCAGTGCATGTTATACCTCTGATCTGCAAACAACATTAGTTGCCCATTTGCTTCTGGGTTCAACTCAAGGTGTGCTAATAACTTATAAAGCACTACATGAAATGAGATGAGGTTATTTGAGAAGCCCCTTCTCTCACACTGTATTTACTGTTGATCTCCGGGTGCGCTTCAAGGTGCTACTTATCACCTATAAAGCCCTTCATGGTAGTGGGCCTGGGTACTTGAGAGACCACCTACTGCCAATTACCTCCACTAGACCGATTCGATCGCATTGATTAGGCCTCCTCCGAATCCCATCTTCTAGCCAGTGCAAAGGCTTATTGGGTTTAGGCTTCGGTTCGCCTTTACTTTTGAGCAAATTAGTAATAGGTAGAGCAATGTCGGCAAAAGATGGAATAAATTGACGGTAGAAATTAGCGAAGCCCAAAAATTTTTGCAATTGTTTACGAGTTTTGGGAGCGTCCCATTCAGTGACCGCCTTCACTTTTTCAGGGTCCATTTCAACGCCATCAGGGGAGATACGGTAGCCCAGATAGTCAATAGTAGTTTGGTGAAACTCACACTTAGACAATTTGGCATACAGGTTGGCAGCACGGAGTTTTTTCAAAACAGTGCGCACCAGATTGACGTGGTGGTCGTAAGAGCGGGTATAAATGAGGATATCGTCCAGATACACGATAACGCCCTTATAGAGATGATCGTGTAGGATCTCATTAATAAATTGCATGAATACAGCAGGAGCCCCCTGTAGGCCAAAAGGCATAACCCGGAACTGGAAACAACCAAGAGGGCAGTTGAATGCGGTCTTCCATTCGTCCCCTTCCTTAATGCGTACTCTATAGTAAGCTTCTCGCAGGTCTAATTTTGTGAAGATGCGGCCCTTCCCCAGTTGCGCCAACAAGTCCTTCATCAAGGGGAGTGGGTAGAGGTTCTGAGTACAGATCGCGTTAAGGTTGCGAAAGTCACAACATAAACGAAGAGAGCCATCTTTCTTCTCACGAAACAGCACAGGGGCCGCCACCTTGGGTCGGGCCGGTTCAATGAAACCACGTTTCAAATTTTTGTCAATGAAAGAACGCATCTCCTCCATTTCCCTGGGTGACATGGAGTAAATGCGGGGTTTTGGGAGTTTGACCCCGGGCAAAATGTCAATGGAGCAATCAGTAGGCCTGTGGGGGGGTAGAATGTCCGAAGATTGCTCGCTGAAGACTTCCTTAAGATCCAAATATTCTTTCGGAATTTTCTCTTCTCTGCAATCCTCTCCTGCCCCCTAGCGGCTACTTCAGGAACGTTAGTGACGTCAGGTTGGTTTGGAGAGCCCTCCTCCACTGGAGGCACTTTCGAGCGAATACGCAAGCGGCCTGTCCGCCAATTTATGTGAGGGTTCCACTTCCGGAGCCATGGGATGCCCAAAATAAGTGGTCTGTCCATGCCAGGTGCGACCACAAAAGAGATTAATTCAGTGTGGGTACCCATTTTCATTTCCAAAGGCTCAGTAAAAAAATGGGCGGCCCCCCCCGCAACCGATCCGTCTATCTGGCAAAATACAAGCGGTGTTTTTAAAGTGCGCAATTTGATGCCCAATTTTTCTACCATTGCTGGGTTGATCATGGACCGGGAACAGCCGGAATCCAGTAAAGCTAGGAGGGTGGCAGGTGTCCCTTCAGGAGGAACTTTTAATTCAATAGGGAGAAGAAGGGGCCCCTTGTTTGAACTCACCCAGTGAGGTGAAGTGTCGTCATCAGAGTCATCAGAAGAAGAGGAGTTAGCATCCGCGTCATCCTTCAATGGCTGGGCAAGAGGAGGGGGGTTGGTTTCTCCCGCGAAAGCCGTTTCCTTCTTTTTCTTTTCAGAGCCTCTTGCAGGTTTCTCTTCACGTCTGGGAGGGGGTTGGGCTGAGAGAGGCAATTTAGCCCGACAGTCGGGGGCGGTATGCCCAAGCTTGCCACAGCGAAAACATGTTAAAGGTCTGGAGGGGCCAGAAGGGGGCCCTCTCGCGTCGCCTCGTCGTTTGGAAAGCGATTGAGTAGTAGGAGGGGGGAGGGACTTGGCAGCCCTTTCTTTCCGCTTCCTTTTTTCTTCAGTGGCATAACGCAGACGAATTAAGTCAAGCTCAGCATCAGCAGCATGCTCAAACCAAGTGATTAAACGTCTCGGCAGGTTACGATTGACACATTGTTGATAAATGTCAGCGTTCAAGCCTTCAGCAAATCTGTCCAGAAGCGCATCCTCCCCCCAGCCTCTCATGTACTGAGAAAGACACTGAAATTCCTGGATGTATTCGGCGACAGGTCTGTCGTCTTGGTCAAAAGTTAAAAACTTCAATTTGTTTCGCTTCTCAGTTAACGGGTCATCAAAACGTTGACGGAAAGCTGCCATAAAACGGTTGAAATTCCCCAAGAGGGGAGAACCAGACATATGCAAAGCAGTCGACCACGTAGCCGCCTCACCATCCAAAGATAAAAGAACCATTCTGACCCTTAAAGTGTCAGATTCAAAGTCCCGGCCATAAATCTCCATGTAGTTAAAAACCTGCATAAGAAAGGAGGGGAGGCTAGCAGAAGCCCCATTAAAACGCACAGGCAAGGGAGGGATCTTAGCCATACGATGTCTTCGGGGGGGAGCCTGGGGGGGAGGTCCCCTTTGGTCAGCAAAACCTCTAGCCGCAGGGGGTGACACGGGCCGAGGGGGGGGTGGGGGAGAATCCTGGCGTGGGTAACGTTGCCAATTTCTCCAGTCTCTTTCCTCCTCCCCCCTTCTCTCTTCCAAAAATGTTTGACCCCAATAATCAGGTAATTCACTTCGCTGGGGTTTTCTCACGGGGCCCTGGTGCTGATAACTTCTCCATTCTCCTTCATCACCCCTTTGGCTCCAATATTCATGGAACTCACCCGCCTGAGGTTTTCTCATGGCCCCTGGCTCCAGCGAAGTTTGTTGAGGTGGTCTTTGGGTGAGTCCAGCATTCCAGCTTGTCTCTATTTCTCTTTGCCCCACTGAAGTTGACCAACGGGGTATGGGGGAAGGTTCAGGCTGACTGGAAATTTGCAGTTGAAATAAATCTTCGTGCAAAGGTCGGTCAGACGGGCTGGGCTGGTGTAAAGAAAGGTCGGGAGGTCCCAGTTCACTGGAATCCGTGCCTCCAACGGCGCCTTCCTCCTCTCTGGTCGGAGAAGACATTATTTCCCTTCTCGGTAGACGTAAATCTCCTGGAAAGGGATATTTTCAGATTTTGCTTCTTGTCACGCCCCACTCCACTCCATAATTAGGAAAGAAGACCAAGAGACTCCATGGGTTGGAAATCCAAAGTACTTTTACTAATTATAAATGGTAAGCGAGCAGTAGTGAAGCAAAATCTGAATAATATGGCGCGAAAGCAATTGATATATAGCAAAGCCCGTTCCCCCCCCTTAGGATCAAAGCTCCAGTACAATCATAAGTCCTTCAAATGTCAGGTGTGAGATAACTTCAAAAAGACAGGCCAAGATGGAATGTGAAGGCCGTTGATGCAGGCGGGAAACACGTACGCATGCGCAATCCCAACGACTGGTACATCCTAGAACATTCCTCCAGCAGTCCTCCAGCACATCAATTAAAACCCTCCCACATACACGCCCCCCCCTTCCCGTTTCATGGCAGCTGAAGCAGCAGCAAAGCAGAAGCTGACATACCCGGAGGAGAGCCTTCTCGGTGGCTGCTCCGTCCCTTTGGAACAAACTCCCCGTGGAGATTTGGACCCTCACCACCCTCCAGTCCTTCCGCGCCGCTGTAAAGATCTGGCTGTCCCGGCTGGCCTGGGGTTAAGATTGTAGCCCCACTCGAATTATGCGATTGTTGTGTTTTCTTTTTAACATGCTGTATTGTCTATTGTTTGTCTTTTCCCCCTCCCTTTTTTGAATTGTGAGCCGCCCTGAGTCCCCTCAGGGAAAAGGGCGGCATACAAATAAAGGGAAAACAAAAACAAAAACAAACTCACTGCACCAGATCTGGCAAGAGGGGCATCCTCCAGGTCCCATGAGCCAAGGAGTGTCATTTGGACCAATTATAGCTTCCATGTGGTCTTCCAAGAGTAGCCACATGCAGAGCAGTATTACAATAGTCTATACACAAGCTGACTAAGCTATTCATACTGTGAGAAGTATCTTCCAATCCAAGAAAGATGTAATTGGCACTAAAGAGAGATGTGTACAAAGCCCTTCTGGTGATAGCTGTCACCTCTTCATTGAACAGAAGTCAAATGTAACTACATTTTAGTTACATAATAAAAATGGGTATTTTGTGATATGGGAAGTAGTATGATAAGGCTAAATCATAGCATCAGTCATGATCTGAGCATGAGATATTGTCAGCTTCATGGGGACAGAAGATAGAATGAGGGTCACCAGGCCATTTTGGTGTGGCTTCATAATGAATGAAAGTTGCTTTGCATGTAGCCTTATTGTCAATTATCCCATTCTGGTTTGTTCCAGGGCATGAAGGAAAGATTGGGATGGCAGCTATACGGCTGAAGGATGGGTGCCCGTTTGATGGAAAGAAACTGTTCATACATACCAAGGATTATCTGCCTAGCTATGCCATACCCCGCTTCATTCGTATCCAGGTGAGAAATCGTTGATTTATGCTCTTGCTTACCATTAGAAAAAATAACTTAAAACCACATACTTCAGCATCTTAAAGTATAATAGAAGTGCTGATGCCAGTCATAATATTAGTGGAAAGGAAGTAAATGTAGGTTTGATTTTATTTAAAAAAAGAACAACAATAACTGGAATAAATTATAGTAAGAATTGCTAGCAATGAAAGTTATCAACTGAATCTGCATGGAGTTTCTTTGCTTTAAAAATACTTTCACTTTTTTTAAAAGTAGAAGTATATTGATTATTTATGAGTTGTAGTGGTTAGAGTACAGTACTGCAGGCTACTTCTGCTGATTGCCACCTGCCTGCAATTTGTCAGTTCAAATTTCATCAGGCTCAAGGTTGACTCAGCCTTCAATCCTTCTGAGGTGGGTAAAACGAGGATCCAAATTGTTGGGGGCAATACTCTGACTTTGTAAACCATTAAGAGAAGGCTGTAAAGCACTGTGAAGCGATATATAAGCCTAAGTGCTACTGTTATTAAAAAATCATAGCTAGGAATAAAAATGGAAGTGGGTTGGTACCGGTTCCCATTGGTTCGGGTGAACTGGTAGTGGCAATCATGACTGGGTTCTTGAACTGGTAGGGATGGCAGGCTGGTCATGCCCCTGAACCATGGTCGCCCATGCTGTTTGCCGGCATGTTTTTTTGTCATTTCATAATGTTCTGGGTATGTGCACCACAATTTAGAGGCAACTGCACATGTGCAAGCAATGTGCAGCAGGCGTGCACATGAGCAAAGTGAGCAGCACATGCACAAATGCCACAGTAATGCCGGCAGCAACCCACCCCTGGAGTAATGAAAATAAAAAGTGTATATAAATTCACTTGAGATGAATTTTAGCAAGGCAAGGCAATGCTGAAAATGGGGAAAGCCTTGGGCAAAGGTTGAAAAAGACAATTTGATGATGCTTGTGGGGAGTGGAGGAGATGGGGGGGACAGGTGAAGATATCACAAAGGGATGCCAGAGGAGATACAGGAGACGGGATAGAGAAGATTAAGGAAGGCAGTAGCCCATAATAAGAACTGAAGAAGGCAGGAGGAAACCTGGGTAAACACAGTAAAAGCAAACAGCAAGCAGAAAACACTGAATGAAGAGTAGGAAGACTGGGAGAAACAAACTTGCATATTTTGCATTCCTGGTACAGTCAAAGATAAGCATATCTCTGTGCTCAGGTTACCTGCCTCTAAGCTTGAAGAAGGCAAAAAAGCATTCATCCCCTTTCTGCAATTCAGCATGAAAATGTCCTAGTTACTCTTTAGTATATGACATATACTAATTTTTAATTTTTAAAGATAATCTGTCCTCAATATCTGTGACCTATTAGTTGTGCAATCGGATAGGTGGTGTAAACAGCTGTTCTTAATATCCCCAACATTTGATCATTCGTGCCTCACTACACAGTAAGAAGGCAGTGTGATGGATTTTCTCGTGGGGAAATAACACTCGTGGGGATCCATCGAACAGTTTCTTTCATTTGTCTCTCACTAGAAGAGTAAGGGAAGAAAAATTCCCTAGCTTTGTTAATGAGGCAGGGCAATACTGAAGGACAAATTCCTGTCTCTGTTTTCACTGCTGCCTTATACTTCCTGCAGGAAAAGTTGGAGATCACAGGAACTTTCAAGCAGTGCAAAACTCAGCTGGTGAGTGATGGATTCAATCCTGCCACCATCAGTGATCCCCTTTTCTTCCTGGATGGCTCAGAGAAGAACTACATACCCATGACTGAGGAGATCTACTGCTCCATTTTAGAAAATAAAAGAAAACTCTGAAGGAAAATTCAAAGAGGAGCTTAGCAGTGTTGCTTGAACAGCTTTAGAAGTGGCAAGATCTCTGATTGCAGCCATTCATGTTTTGATTTTGCTCAAGAAGGAAAGATATATGGCCAGAATATTAATTCTTCTTAATGTATTTGTATATTCTTGAGACATCTGTTTAATCCAGTAGCTGGGAAATTTTTGGAAATAATAATAAAATGTTGCCATTTTCTCTTGCCACAAGAAACATTTACTTTGGAGTGAAGCTTATTCTCAAGAAAGTATTTGGGAAGGTTAATTCTTTTCCTTCAGCACCATTCCACATCCTGCTTTGTATCCAATGTGGGAGAAGTTATATCAAAGGAGGCTCAAAACATCAATATATTATTAAAATTCACATCAATACATGTTCATGCACATGTCTAACATTCCCCCCTCCTCAAAAGCACTCATTTCTAAACTCAGGTCCTGTCAAAATACCCCTTTGTATATTATTATTTTAAAATATATTTTAATATCAATGTAATCTAGCAACCAATCTTGGACAAGAGAGGCCTGGATTCAAATTACCATTTGAACTGTATGCTCACTGGATGAATTGGGCCACTTTTTCTCACCTTAATCGATCTCATAAGCCTGCAATTAAATGAGTAAAATATGGGAGGACCCTCATCACACTTTTGTATCCCATCTCAAGGAGGGAAAAAAGGGATATTGTAATCTTCACCTTGACAAACAAGATCAAAACAGCCACTTCCACAAATATTTTAGATTTTTTTTAAAAGTGAGAACTATATTGCAACAACCAGAGAAACATGATACTCAAAGCACAACTGTAGTGTGCTTTCATGCTTTTCTGCTCATCCATCTGAGAAGTATAAATCTGTTTCAAATTCAATCTGAAGTTCAAATTGAATAAAACTCAGGAGCGTTCCTAGTTAGAAGTACCTCTTATGGGCAGCCTAAGCCTATAAGAGATACTCTGATGCTTTCTAGAAGTGATGGGAGAAATTCTCCCAGAACTCCTAAAAGGAGATTACCATTGGAGTTTGTGCTATAAATTAAGAGATGTAGATCTATTTTTTGTAATCTAATCTAAGATTTTGACAATGCACATCTATTCTTTCTGTTCAGACTTCAATGGAAACAATAGACATATAAATATAATTTTATCATCCTGAGAGAATAATATTCATAATTCCAACAGCAATTATGTGAAGAGAATATTTGATCATGAAATCAATTTGGTAAATCAATATGTTAATCATTTATTAACATAAAATAATTTATTTCCTGCTTCTTCTATTTTTGAAACTATTGTACAGGGGATGGTCATCATATAGACAGAGCTGAGCAAACAGTAGATTGTAGCTGTGATCATAATTGCAATTGAACAGCCATAACCATTTACATAGGCATTTATCAAAAACTTACATTTCTTGAAAAGGGAAATGGGGGGGGGCAGATCTTCTGAGAACCTTTCAAATTCTTCATCTTGAAAACCGAATTAATACTTTGCCAAAGTATTGATCATGTTATAAGGAATAACTTGGGATTACAAGAATTCTAATGCATCTTTGCTCCACTGACCCAACTCCAACCCAACATGTCCCAGGCCAGAGAGCCACTTTTTTTGCTTTGATTTCTGACTCCATTTCAGTCCCAGCTTATGTTGAGGTAGCCTTAGGATAGCCTTAGTTGTATTATTTTCAAATTGTATTATCACTTTTCCCAACCTATTTGCTGATGTCCAAGGTGCACATCAAGATGTATTAAATCTGTAAGGCTTTGTCACCTATTGGCATGGAGGGGAGACTGATTGCACTGACAAACAGGCAATGGAAGCAATGTGGAGAGTAAACATCATGCTGACCATACAGTACTCTGATTCATGAATGGGTGAAAAACACTTCACCTCAACAGTAGGGAAGGCTCTATGAGACAGTGACTATATCAAAGGTATTCCATAAACTTTATGGTTGCATATTGTTTAGTCAGGTTGGGAATTTTAGAAGTAATAATCCAATACACTGCAACAAACAGGGAAAGGTTGATTTTCCATCTCTAGTTTCCGTGTCTGCTATATATTCTGCAGATTGTGTAGAGCTCCTAAAACCTGAAATCCCATGCTCCCAAAGCCACTCAATTTTATCAGGGTTCAGATGGAGTCTGTTGCCTCCCATCCACATCCCACTGTAATCCCGTTGATTACAGATGTATGCTAGGATCTTCCAGTCTACCAATCAAAGGCCAGACAAGGAATAATGGAATGAAACTGCTCAAGAAGAGATTCAACCTAGAAATAAGGAGAAATTTTCTGACAGTGGGAACAATCAACCAATAGAACAGCTTGTCTTCCGAAGTTGTGGGAGCTTCATCACTGGAAACTTTCAAGAAGAGACTAGACTGCCACCTGTCAGAAATGGTGTGCTTGGGTGGGTGGGGGGTTGGACTAAATGCTTGGACAGGGGGTTGGACTAGATGACCTACCAAGTACCTTCCAACTCTGTTATTCTGTAAACTTCTGTAACTAAGTTGATCCTTTGTCAATCCAAAATATCAGCTTGAACCTTCTCTATATTACATAATTAATTAAATCATGATTATAGTATGTTAATCTCAATACCTAGTTGCAAACCTTTTAAGCCTATTTAATTATATTATAATCTCACTTAGAGCTCATTTGTAGAACATACACATTGGAACATACACACTGCATATTGTACAGAAAAATACAGTGTTCTTTACCCATGGTCTTGGATCCTACTGTTTCCCAGTTGATTGATTGATAGGATTTTGGAAAGAATAAGTAAATACAGTAAATATGTCACTTTGAATAACTAAGAGAAAGGATAAACTAATCAGTCTAATTTATGCTGATTACAAGAAACCTTAATGCCTAGCATTTAGGTTGTATAAATGCTAACAATATTGATTTTATTAGTGTGAGTATTTCAAAATCTTCCTAAATAATTCTAGTTGAATTTGCAGATTTGTTATTCTGTCATCAGTATTTTTATAGAAGAGAGAGGAGAGATTAGGAAAGTAAAAGAACAAGTGATTTATTTTATCTTATCATTATTTGTTATAATGAAGATGAACTATAATGAAAAGAAATTACAGATTATATGATCAGTAAGAGTGGTCTCCTAGAATGGTAATATGAATCTCAGAATGATTTTTTTATGAAGGCTGCCAGACCCTTAAATATAGGATTCCACGATTGGTTGGATTAAAATTATTTTTCATGGTAGTTACAGTGTTTAATGGAGCCCAGATTACTAAATGTTGCTGTAAACTACTGCTATTAAAAAGCAAGCTTCTGATGGCCCCAAGGTATGAAATAAATTAATCTACAAAATGTAGTTATTTCTTGACAGTTGCTTTGCTAGTATTCACATGAGTTTGATTAACTGTGTAGATGACCGTATAATCTGTAATTTCCTGTAGGATATCTGGAGATTGGCCATTGAAGGAGTAAAAGTGTTAAATATGGATATAGAAATAGAAACTACTTTGAATCAAAACTTCAGAATAGTGTAGGTTAAATAAAAGGTTAAATAAAAATAAATAAATAGACAAGTATCAATGTGCAAAGGACAATATGCAAAAATCCTGTTGATCAAAAAACCCAACTAATTTAGATTTAGTCACTAGGATTATCCATTTTCTCTGTTATAATGGGTCTGAAGCAAATAAAATGGCTACCAGATCTGATCACCAAAATATCTGAATGATCAGTAGATGGCAGAAGAGAGGCCCAGAAAACCTTTTCTTCAATATATTGAAATTCAGATTTTTGCAGCATATTACTGCTAAAAAATATCAGTAACAACTGAGGCATTGGAAGAGAAGATTTAAAAACAAATGAGCAATTATTTGATTACTAAGATTTTTTTTTACAGAAAAAATACTGTCAAAGAATAATCTCACTTAATTAGCAGAAAGCAAGATTGGCAAAATCAGTTATGATCTGCTGCACAGCTGTCAATTTTCTTAGATTGTAAGTATCTATATAATTTTCCACTTTTGGTGTTAAATAAGGGAAAATCCAACTAGGTATCTTGTCATTTACAAAATCAATATGCCAAATTATGTATTATTTATAAAAGTGTGTTAGTAAAGGGTTTTCTTAACCAATTTCCCTTTCAAAATCATTTCTGCAATTTAATCCTCATCCCCTTTTGGGATTCTAACTGTGCATAAATCTTATTTTCAATGCCAAAACTCAGTTCTGGAATTTGTGAAATGATAGTGTTGTTCCTGAGTATGCGAATATTTCTTAAAACGTTTGTTACAAATTAACCATAAAGAGTCTGCCAAATGCAGAGAGATAAAAGGACATGTTCTGAGCACATCTGAATTCTGTACTTTTATTGATTGTCGTATTTAAGGTTTGGTAACAGATAAATATTAACCGAGAGGCAGCTTGCCAAAGACTATGTGTAATCATGTGGCTATTTATCTACATAAGCTATATAAGCTAAAATACATAAATAAGTTAGTAATAAAAAAAAGGATCTTTGATGACTCCCAGATCAAATATATAGAGATAATTACGTTAAGGACTTTTGAGAAAGCTGTACAGAGGATTAGCAAATGCTAATACTACTTGGCTGGTTTCACAAAACACACTAAATATTTCATATATTGTGGGATACCACTACTTTGCAAAGGAATGAAGCTTAAGGCTATTTAGTTTCACCAGACAAGCAAGTAGCTTATCCATAATAAAAAAGATTCTTTAATGTTACGTTAAAATAACTGGAGAAAGAAAATCATCACTAGAAAACTTTTGGATAAACATTTATTTACAGTTAAGATTGAAATAGGATAGATATTATACTGATTCTAAGAAGTTATTTTTTAAAAAACTTTCAAACCAGACATGGAATTGTTCAGAAAAACTCATTTATTCTGTTAATATTTACAGTATATAATGCATGTAATATAAAGAGGAGCAAATATAATTAAAGCTTGTTTTATGTCTTTATTCCTTTTATCTCCCTCTTTTTCAAAAAGATATATCTATAGATGCTGCAGATAAAGGGCATGTGGAGGGTGTTCTATGTTTTAGAGGAGTTTAAGAAACTCTGCCTGATTCCTAAAACTAGATTAATAAGCACAATTACTATATTTACATAACATGCTATTACTAGTAAGCCATATCATAATTTGGTGTGATGTCTGAGTTCATGCAATCTGCTAGAAACACTGAACCTCATTTTACCTTTGCATGTTATGTGAATCCAAATGTTCTATTTCATGGCATTAATTAAATACTGAGCAGAGATTTTGTAATTGCTGGAAATTTTTTATGGAAATGCACCCCCTCTGCTAGTCTGCATGTAGAACTGGAACTGCTGTTTTAGGCTGAAGCACTAAATTTATTTTCCATTCTGATCTCTAACGCTTATCTTGGAATAAGTAGTTGGTTCCTCTGAGATGCTGTTATAGCTCCTTTTCTTCCTCCATGAATGTCCAAAAACATCATCTATCCTGAGATTTCCCCACATAGAATGCATCAAAATATCCTCCAATATGCAGCCAGGAAACCATGTTAATGACAATGATTGTAATAGGTTCAAAGGATTGGCTACATAGTATTCATAAATGCCATAGTCCCTGCTCTGCCACTAGAGGGCACTCAACATAATGTATTAATATGAATTACCATAGTCTACACACATCTGCACATACAGACAATTCTTTTCATATGATTTTATTAAATTCCAAAAGCAGGAATAAAATGCAAATAAGCAAAGAAAAAGAAAAAAGAAAAAAGAAAAAAATTGAACAAAAAACAAGATAGAAGTGTGAATAAAAAAGGAAAAACTAAAGCAAATAGAAAATGAATGACTTCCAACTTCCTTTGGTACAGATGTAGATTAAAAATACATCCAACTTTCATTTTAAAATTAACAGTAGTCTATATTACTTGTATAATAGCATAGAATTCTAATCAACAACTCCTGAATCAAAATTTCATTTATCTCAGGGGTTTTTTTTGCAACCCCCCCAAAAAAACTAAAAAAAACTAAAAGTGATTTCCAAGTAGAAATAAAATTGGCAAAATCTTTTCTTTAAGGGTGTCAATTTTGCCACACTTGGGGATCTGGTAGTCCTGGTATAGAGCCTGCAATATGGAGCACCATTAGTGAGATTATACTTTTTTTTGCAGATTATATATGTTTAATGCTTTTAATCTTTTTTGTTGTTAACCCTTTGATTATTTTTAATCTTTTGTGTGCTTGTTTGAAACTTTATAAGCTGCCCAGAGACATGCATGTGAGATTGATAGCTATCAAATTAATTTCAAATACTTTCAAAGATCTTGGTGATATAATTCAGGTGATGAAAATATGGTTCCTACACAAAGCTTTTGAGTAACCATTAATTTATTATTTATGAGATTATTGGTTTTCAAGTAAAAATTCTCATTCTATGGAAATGTTCTATTCCACACTATAAAAATAGATTATTTAATATACAAATATAACCAGATTTTTTTTTAATTGGGAAAAAATTGATTTAATATATGTATCAGACATGGACTCATAATCTTTTGCAATAAATCTTTTTCTCATTGAGTTGACTTTGAACATGCATATAGACACAAGTTCTTGAATAGATATTATTCAAGACACCATTTATTCATTTGAGTGAGGAACATCAACCCAAGAAGATGATGGGATTCAACTCATCAAAGAAAAGGGCAATATAAAGTGTTTTGGGACAGTAATTTACATCCCTTCTCATCTATCTTTTCAATCTACAAAAGCCCAAAGAAACTTCCAGTAATAAAGATTATCAGAAAACATTTTGGGACACATGCTGCATTTCTGTAGGAGCTTCATCCAGCTTTTTTAAGTATTGGAGAACATTACCTACTTGGGACATCAGCTGTCAAGCTCCTACCGTTCATTTCTGAAGCATTATTTGTTACCAATTCACCAGCAGTATGAACCTGACATATTTCTAGGTGGTTAAAGTGTTTTCTGGAGTACGGGGATCCAGATTTGTACACCCTTCGCCATGAAAAGCCTTGGATGCTTTTGAGCTATTAATTCTTCACAGAATGTATGCTGCCAGGAAAAATAAAATGAAGAAGTGAGCATGGTAATAAAATGAGCATGGTAAAAATAAACCCAAGAAACGAAACATTCATCTGGATATTTTCCTTACTTCTGTCCACACAAATGTTAAGATCTTTTCCAGAACCATTGATATGTCTTTAACTGATTTGTGTTGCCTTGTACTTCTATTTATGCTGCCTTGTATTTCTGAATGAAAAACAAGCAACCATTTATGTTGCTTTGTACTTCTGAATGGAAGACAAGCTACAAAGAGAATAAATACACATAATTTAGATTCCAGCAAATAACTGAACCTTGATGAAAGAGGTTCCTTTGAATCTGAATACCCTTCTCATGGCTTTTTTCATTTCTTTGTTTCTCAGACAATATATAATAGGGTTCAACATTGGGGTTATCACATTGAAGAGCAGTGAGGCCAAAATATCCATAAAGAAAGAGTGGCTGCTGCTGGGCCTATTATAATTGAAAGCACAAGTGGCATAAAACAGGGTGACTACAATGATGTGTGAAGTACAGGTGGAGAAGACCTTGTGACATCCTTGGGTGGAACGGATCTTTAAGACTGCCATTACAATGTGGGCATAAGAAATTAGGATGAAAAGAAAGGGAATGATGCCAAGGATCATGGTCACTGCCAGCAGTGTCATTTGATTAGGGAAGGTGTCCACGCAAGACAATTTGAGGAGCTGTGGGACATCGCAAAAAATATGTTCAAGACTGTGAGAAACACAGAAGGGGAGCTGGGCTGTCATGACAGTGTGTAAGATTGAATTGAGAAAACCACAAGCCCAGGAAGCCACTGCTATCCTATTACACACTCTACTATTCATGACAACCTCATAGTTGAGGGGATAACATATGGCGATGTATCGATCATAGGCCATAGTAGTCAAGAGAAGACACTCAACTCCTACAAAAGCCACAAGAAAGTAAAGTTGGGTCAGGCAACCCTGAATGGAAATAGTTTTTGTGTTGTTTAATAGATTCTTAAGCAAGTGGGGTAATGTAACAGATATGTAACAAATATTGAGGAATGACAGATGCCTGATGAAAAAGTACATAGGAGTTTGAAGGCCAACATCCAGCCATGTGGTGGTCAGGATAAGTCAATTGCCAAACAAAGTAGTGATGTATATAGCAAGAAATAGGATAAAAAACAAAGCATGAGGCTCAGTGAAGATGGAGTAGCCTAGGAAAGAAAATGTTCTTCTTTTCTTGTTTTTCATTTTTTTTTTCCCCTGTAATTAAATGTTTTATTCATTTTCATTTTCAATTTTATACATTCACTTATATACTGGATGTTTGCAATAATATAATAGTAATAATATAGTACTGAAGCTTGCAAGTTTCCATTTGGGTGTTGAAAATATGCTGCAATACATCAATCTGTTTCAACAAGAATGCTCCTATTATCTTCTAAAGCCCTTCTGAAAAACGAACATAATGAAATGGATTGAAATGCTCTGTACCTATCTTTGAAATGCAGGAAAGTAAACTTGTGTAAATATACTGTCCCTTTTCCAATTCCTAGCCTGCTACTGTTATTTCCATTTTTCAAGCCATTGTAGGCACTTGATTTGCCTCCAAAATAATGGTTGACAAATCCTAGATGTTAAACACCTTGAAATTTTTCTTGGGCAGGTTGGAATATGGGAAAAATAGTATATTAACCCCAGCACAGCTGAGGACAACTTAAATCCATCTTATTCATGGGCAGGAAGTGAAAGGGGGCGAGGGGGAATCTCCACTTGCAATTTACAGCCAATCACTCATTTTTAGATTGATATAATAGTAATGTGGACAGACTTTATAAAATCTCTAAAACAGCCAAGTGATAGTAAAAGATGTTGTAAACAGCCACAAAGAGGACAATGGCCTATGGCAATATTATAGGGACAAGATGGAGTAATCATCTCAAATGATCTAGGTGCCAGAGCTCACTGTAACAGCATTGTCAAAAAGGCATTGAGAGTTGTTAACCTAATCTTGCATAATATTGAACTGCAAACAGGACATACTAAACTTTTGCTAGACCAATTCTTGAATACAGATCATCTGTCTGGAACCTGTACTGCATATCAGACATAAATACAATTGAAGGAGTCCAGAGATATTCACAAGAAGAATCTTCAGCTCCTCTGCTCGCAATGGAATACCTTACGCCACCAGACTTGAAATTTTGGGCATAGACAATTTAGAACTTTGCCATCTTCGATTCGACTTAAGCATAGTACATAAAATTATCTGCTACAATGTTCTACCTGTCAATGAATACTTCAGCTTCAACCACAACAACACACGAGCTCACAATAGATACCAACTTATGGTAAACTGCAAACTTGATGCAGAAAATACAACTTCAGTAACAGAATTGTCAGTGTCTGGAATGCACTACCTGACACTGTGGTTTCTTCCCCAAACCACCAAAACTTTAACCTTAGACTGTCTACTGTCAATCTCACCCCATTCCTAAGAAGTCTGTAAGGGGCATGTATAAGCGCACCAGTGTGCCTACCGTCCCTGTCATAATATTCTCTTGTATTTATATTCATTTCATGTATTCATAATCATGTCTATACTTATATCTGTTATCTAATTCATTCTTCATTAAACAAACAAACAAACAAGCAAGCAAGCAAACAGAGAAATATATTACCAGTATCTGGTTAACTCCAAGGTCACAAAGTTGTGTGACCACTCTTATAGCCCCATGATTCCTGGTTATAAGATTATTAAAAGAAGGTAAAAGTCTACAGACGGTTTTAGAAGATGGAGCACACTTATTTTGTGTTGTTCTACAGAATCCAGACAGAACAAGTGGGTGGAAATGTTGGAGAAGAGATTTCAATTATGTAATTGGAAAAACCTCATGAATGTCGAATGACAGACTTCTTGCTTTTGGGTTCTATTTTTCAGAAAGTTTGGAAGGTCAGAAGGATGCCAGAATTTCAGATCCAATTCTGCAGGGTCCCCCAAAGTGATCATTATCAAATCCCAAGAGTGGATGGGACTATTCAAGGGGTTGCATATTAGTATTCATAGTACTATTAGGTAAGGTAATATCTATTACATTATTTTCATATAATAATGGGAGTCAATGAACAGTCTTCAACTTCATGAAGAGTTTGATGATCTGAAGAGTTTGAAGATCGTTGCTACACTGGAAAGAATAGTAAACTGAATTATATCCATTGATTCTCATCAGCTTTGCAATTCTATAGCAAGCACACTGTTAGCTTCAAATATATCTGCTATCATCTATACTGGTGATGAGATATAGAAAACTTTCCATCCTGTTCTATTGGGAATGCAACCCCCAGTGGCTGGACTAACTGGCAATTCTGGGAATCAATACAACTGATGTTAATGTGGTATTGAATTTTGCTTTGTAATAATATGAATAATGATTCTACAACAAATTGCAATAAGAACATAGCATGTGAAAATGCATACATAAAGTGGAAAAATGAGACCAGCATATAGAAAGGAAGGCAGGAAAGCTAGAATATGAAAATATTACCAGTCACTTTTGTAATAGTGAGCTTCCTTCTGGATTATTTATTTCCATAACACCAAATAAATCCATGCACATTCAAGCCTCTAAAATCAATATATCCAAACTGCAACAAATGATTTTTAAATTTCAGACATAGAATATAAAGATATCCTAAGGGCCTTTGGGATTGTTTCACTCAAAGGAATGTATTAATCTTAGACAATTCCCAATCCAGTTTTACTGTTTTTTGCCCAAGTTATAACTCTTGATTAGACTCTGAAGACTTCAAATTCACATCAGCTCAGTTTAGGTATTATTACAAATATGCTGATAAGTTTAATGAATGGTTAGATAACACAATTCTTAGAATCATTTATCTGACCAGTGATTTATGTCATTTTGGATCAAATGGTACAATGGTGGCACACACCTCAGATGAGAATTTTATGGGTCTTTCTAACTGATTGGAAAGCTACATAGTATAATGGCTGTTTTCTCATCTCAAATAGAATCTTAAAGTTGGAATTTGTTGCTTTTACAAAAAAAAGTAAAATACATTCTCTTGAGACTCAGCTTCTTTCATGGCTGCATATTCAGCTTGGTATGTAACAGAATGGCATACAGGAATAGTACAGTACTCTGTGGTGAATATCGATAATTGACTTACGATTGGTTGATTAGTGACGGTTTAAAGTTACCATGGACCTTGCCAAATGACCTGCAGTCACTTTAGCACATTTTGGATGTTCGGCACCCAGCCAGAATTTATGGCCATTTGCAGCATCCTATAGTCACATGACTGTCATTCCCAATGTTTGTTTGTTTGCTTTCCGGGAAATGAATGTTGATTTCCAGGTTCTGGCAAAAGAACTTCCATTGCAGATAATGATAAAAAATACTTAATGTCTGGGCTTTTACTTAATGACTGCCACAAAACCAGCTGTAAAATGTGGTGTGGTCAGATAGTAATTTGCCTAACAATGTATGATCATAAATCTGGACTCAGTTGAGCTTCCGGTCTGGCATCACGCTGGAACGGGCTGCTGACAGACTCTCTGTTCGGTTCGCCCGGTCTTTCCACGAGCGTGGCCGTAATAGGCAAGGTCCCTTCGAGGTGCGAGGACCTTTGGAGAGGGGAAACTTCTGTGCAGTGGAGGGTGAAAGGCGATCTCCCCCCACGAAGCAAGAGGCTCCCTCAGAGTTCGTGCAAAAGAGGTCGGCTGATTAATGGCCGACCAGAAGGCGTGACTGCCAGCCACTAATAAGGAAGGGAGAGACAGCTGCAGGGAACATAGCGGATCGAATGACAGTAATCACAAGATCTGACTTAAAAGCCTAAACCTAAAAGATAAACAACTCTACTGCAATAAATACAGATACGTGTGTGGGCGCATTTATCTGCAGCGGCTATTAAATACAAACAGTAAACTTTTGTGAAAGCTGATTGACGTAGTGGATAGAAGAAGACTGAGGCTTTGGACTAGTTAAATTTGAGGATTAATAGAGGACGAGACGAAGAAGAGAAGCTGGATTTGCCTGCCTGGGAAAAAGGAAAGAAGTTTAATCACAAGGGTTTGAAGTACGCGGTGTCATATTACAGCCAGAGACAGCAGAAGGAAAACACTACACTGACAACAGGAAGAGATTGATGGGTGAGTTCTAAATACTTTCTGGCCTCTCCTGCACCCTGTCGTATCACGCTGAAACGTTTCTCTTCCTGACTCTCCCAGATACTATAGAATTAACTGAGCCTATATTTCACAGCCCTGCTCCAGCTTAATTACCCTGTATGTACCCCGGGCTCTGTATAACTACTCAAACAGCATTCAGAAGGTACTAGACTTACACCTTAAAGGGGAAGAGCTGAATTAAAGCAATGGCAACAAAAACAGTAACTTTAATTAAAGGGAGTAAAAAGCAAACTCCCCTATCTACCCCGGTGAGGGAAAAGTCCCCTGAGGGCAGGCAAACGGGAGATAAGGCAGCCCCAACCCTGCAAGACCAGGAAGTAACAATGGACTCCCTACAAGAGACAATATTGAAGATGGGTGAAAGTGTCGCCAAAGGCCTGGAGGGAGTAAAGAATGAAATGCGTGAAGTAAGAAACAATATGGGAAAAATTGAGGAACGTATAGGAGTAATACAAACAGCGCTGCTGAAAAATGAGCAGGAAATCCAAAATGTTAAGGGGAGAACGGAAATAGCGGAAAAAAGGATAGACAAAGTAGAGGACAATCTGGAATCTATAAACTCAAGCCTGGAGGAGGCCATTCTCCAGCTAGAATTAGAGCGATCAGCATATTATTTAAGACTACAAAACGTGGAGGAAGCAAAAGATGAAAACCTCCGGGAGCTGATTGGAGAAATCCTGGGATTAGTCCTCGGCAGGCCGAAAAAAGAGGTTATTAATGATCTGGACGAAGCCTATAGAGTCAATACAGGCTTCGCGAGATGCCACCGGCTTCCGAGGGAGATCCATGTGAGGGTGTTGAGAAGACAGCTGAGAGAGGACATTCTAAGTACAATAAGAGGGGACTCTCTAACATACAAAGGTAAAGAAATTCTCATCTTAAAACAGACTCCACGGAGAGTCAGAGAGAAGAGAAGGAAATACAACTTCCTCTCCACACGTTTAAACAGAGACAGAATCCAGTTCAGATGGCTCCTTCCAGAAGGAATGTTGATAACATGGAGGGAAAAGAAATACCGAATAGACACCTTGGCGAAAGCTCAAGAATTCCAGGAACTTTTACTAGCAGACGATGAGAGATTTAATAAAGAAGGACTTTTAAGACAGGAGGACACTATAATTGAAACTCAACCAGAGGGGCGGGGGCCAGGAGAGGCCAGAGAACGAGAGAGATATGGCAGAGAAGATTCGAGAGCAAGGTCACCCATCGAGACTCGATCCAAAGGCGCCCTCAAAGTGAATAACGTGTAAGGGAATTGAAGAATGGGAAACGAATGTACTATCAGCAAATGTAAATGGTCTTAACATAACTTCCAAAAGAAAACGTGTACTGTTGGATCTAGTGAAACAAAAGTTAGATGTAATCTGTCTTCAGGAAACCCACATTAAAGAAAAATACAATAACCTGTTGGTCTGTCCAAAACTAGGTAAAACATTCTGCTCGTCAGCACAAACCAGAAAAAGAGGAATTGTGATGTATATAAAAGAATGGTTGAACCCCAAATTAATATATGCAGACAAAGACGGTAGGGTATTAATGGTGGAGATAATTAATGGTGGGAAATTTTTTTTACTAGTTGGAATCTATGCCCCAAATCAAAAACAAGAGAGATTTTATATTAATCTATATAAGAGGATAAATGAAATAGAGTGGCAAAATATATGTATTCTAGGGGATTTCAACGCTATAGCAGACGGTAAGATGGACTATAAGGGTACTCACAAGAAAAGCACAAGAAGGAAACTACCGTCTGCCTATGTAAATATGGTGAAGGATTTAGATCTTTATGATGTCTGGCGAGCAATGAATGACAAGATGCAACAGTACACGTTTTACTCCCATCCACATAATGCATGGTCCCGTATCGACATGGTTTGGTCAAACTCAGAGCTACTCATGGATACTGTAAATATTGAAATAATAACCAACAAGTGGGCCGATCATCACCCAGTCTTATGGCAATGGAAAGGGAAGGCAAGGATAAAAGCTAGGTGGACATTAAACCAGAACATACTACAAGAGAAACAATTTGTACAACAAATAGAAAAGGAATTGGGCTACTTCTTTAAAGAAAACGGTAAAGAGCAGACCTCAATACAAAATGTTTGGGACACGATGAAGGCAGTTGTGAGGGGAATATCCATAGCCTAAATAATAAGAAGAAACAAAATCCACAGGGAAAAACTTAATACACTGAACAAAGAATTAAGAGAGACGGAACTGCTGACCCAGAAAGAGCCAGAAAATAGTAGACACAGGGAAAAAGGAGAGTTAATTAAACACCAAATAAATTTGATCTCTCAAGAGGAAATAGCACAAAACATTAAGAGAATGAAGCAGAATTATTTTGAACATGCAAATAAAACTGGGAGATGGTTGGCCCACAAAATAAGAAAGGAGAAGGTCAAAAGAATTATTAAACAACTGTATGACGAGGAGGGGAATTTGAAACAAGAAATAGGAGAAAAGAAAAAGATAGTACAGAACTATTATAGGAAACTATATAAACAAGACGAAATTAATGAACAAGACATTAGAAAATACCTTATAAAGCAGAAGCTTCCAGTCTTGTCGGAGGAGATGAGAGAGATGCTCGATAAAGAAATCACACAAGAAGAACTGAAAAAGGCCATTCAAAAACAAAAAAACAATAAAACACCTGGAAACTTGCCTGAAAGTATTTTTTTTGCAAGTAAAAAAAAAAAGCAAAATCTCCATGGTGAGAGTTCAAGCTTACTGTACATCAAATAAAAGCTTCTAACCATCCCAGAGCATTCTGTATTTTCATATGGAAAAGCGAAAGTTATTTAGAACAATTGCATAAATCAAAGGGGAAAAACAAAGAAGAAAGTGCAACTAGAATCCAGCAGGGGGTTAAAAAAATTCACCATTCAGCCAGCCAGTGTATTTTTAAAAATAAAAGGCAAACTAAAAGTTCAAACAGCAAAGTTGAGACCCAGAGATTCTTGAAAGGAGAAAATACAAAATTTCCAGGAAGATGGCAGTCCATGAGTTTCTGGCCACTCCCAAAAGAACTGGAATCTTAAAGTCTCACATTCTCAATATCTTTTCTAGGAATTTCCAAGGTATTGATGTCAGGCAGATTTGTCTGTACCTTCCTGGATTCATTTTTTAAAAAACATTTTTTAAAAGTAGGAACAACACAGGCTGCTTTCCAGTCATTTGGTAGCTCCTCAGTGCTTCAGGATCTTTGAAAAAATAGGCATCCATGATTCTGAGGGAAATTATTGTTGACTTTTCTTGCAAGCCTTAGTTCATTCTGAGCCTTGTCTTTTCTGATTTTATCTTTGCAAGTTTGGGTTATATGCTAATATTTTGCCTTAGTTACATGCCTCTCTTTCACTTTTTATACTTGTTCTTTTTGTCTTTCATTCTTGAAGTTCCTTTGGAGATTAATCTTCCATGACCTCTGCAACCACTGAAAATCATATGAATTCTTTTGGGACATTATTTTTAAGCCTTCT
Source organism: Thamnophis sirtalis (assembly GCF_051295495.1). Taxonomy (NCBI): domain Eukaryota; kingdom Metazoa; phylum Chordata; class Lepidosauria; order Squamata; family Natricidae; genus Thamnophis; species Thamnophis sirtalis. The sequence continues at coordinate 106,976,883 of NW_028261384.1, read as the reverse complement.
GTGGGATTTTAAAATCATTTTATGGTGCGAATGGGTGAGACAGGGTGGAGAGCAATGTTGGGAGGTATGCTGCCTCCCTGGAGCAAAAATTGAAGATGTGACTGAGAACCTAAACAAACTAATTAGACCCTCAGATTAATACCCTTTCCTCCTCCTTCACATTGGGATAAATGACACAACAAAACACCCGAGAGCAATATTGAGAGATCATAAGCAACTAGGCAATAAATGTAAGGAGCTAGGAGTACAACTAGTTTTTTCATCAGTACTTCCAACAAAAGATCTACACCCATTGAGAGAAAAATAAACTCTTGGCTAAAGGGTTGGCATTGCCAAGACTCTTGGCAAGAGATCGGCTGCACTTGACAAAAACAGGAAAAATGTACTGCCATTAGAGAAACCTGGTGAGACAAAACTCATGACTGGAATGAACTGAGGGATAGATACAAATTGTTCAAAAGAAACAGATTTACAAAAAGAGGAGGTGGAGTTGCACTCGCGGTACAAGTAAGAGATCATTACATATGTACAGAAATGCAGACTAAACCCCTCCAGAATATATATGGGACAATATAGATGGAAACAAAGTGACATTGCCGTAGGTGTATCTTACAGGCCACCCAATGACTCAGAAGTAATAAATGAACTTTTTGCAACCAGTTTACAAATGTATGTAGGAAACGTACCACAGTAGTAATGGAAGACTTTAACTGTCCAGATATCACCTGGAAGACAAACTCTGCAGCAAATGGGGAAATCAAACAGATTCCTAACCAACCTTTTCAACAGCTTTGTCATTTAGAACAATGATCACCAACTGGTTGTTTGCGAGAAAATGTTGGTGGTTTGCAGAGAAATCTTTGCATTTCTCTCAAGGAACCCAGCTTAGGTTTTCTGTGCTGCTCATGTTGTAGGGGTTTGACTCCCAGGGATAGGATGTTGTCCTTCAAGCAGTTAGCTTGAGGGGCCTGTTAGCGGAGAGAAGAGCCAGGGATCAACCCTAGCTTTGCTGTCCATTGCAGCTAGAAATCTCAAAGATGGCCAAGAATACACATTTCTCTTGTAGCCAGCCCTGGATGCTAGATTGGCCTCGTGCAAACTCTTGTCTGTTGTACTTGTACTTGCTGAAGTGGCATGGAAATTTTGGCTGGGCTCCTCAAGAGATGAGAGTTTGTGGGGGGGCAATCTAGCATCTGCAATGAACAGCAAAGTTAGGGTTGACTCTGGCTGCTTCTCTCTGCTCTAGTGCCTCCCTGACGAAGTTTACCATTCTACCAGTCCCAAGCAGCAGGAGATGAGAGCTGCCCAGCACCACCAGTTAGCACAAATATACTGTGGTGAAGGCAGAATTCTGATGCTGCACAAATGCAAGTAGTGCTTCCCTCCCACACTTTCCAGCCCTCACCATCACTGTTTCAGCCCTCTCCGGCCTCTTCCAAGGTGGTGCAGTGGTTAAAATGCAGCACTGCAGGCTACTGCTAGATCAGCAGGTCAGCGGTTCAAATCTCACCGGCTCAGGGTTGACTCAGCCTTCCATCCTTCCGAGGTGGGTAAAATGAGGACCCAGATTGTTGGGGGCAATATGCTGACTCTCTGTAAACCGCTTAGAGAGGCCTGAAAGGCCTATGAAGCGGTATATAAGTCTACTGCTATTGCTATTGCTATTGCTATTGCTATTGCTATCTTCCCTCCCTGCTCTGTAACAGCACCCTTACTTCATTCCATCTGGCAAGGGCTGCACTCCTTGCGGGTGCCACCCATTAAGGCAGAGATTTCCAGCAGCACCATAGACTGGTCCCATATTCTAGAGCTGTAGTAGTCACAAGCCTGCCCTTTAGCCATCCTGGAATAGCACCTCCACCTGGGTGCACTACTCCAGGATAACCAAAGGGTCAGTTCTGTGATTACTATAGCTCTGGAATATGGGACTGACTTTCCCACCAACATCAGCAAGTCACCGTCAGTCTGCCTGTCATCATTTTCCTTCACTCAGATTGACCAAGCTCCTTTTTTTTAAAAAAGTTTTTCATTTTCATAACAAACAATCACATGTATACTGTTATATAACCAACATTTTTTATATTATTAAATATCTACATCAATTCGTCTTACCATCAATCCCCAAAAACAAATATTGGCTCTTCTGCTCTTTGTACACCATATTTGTACCCTATCCATCACTTTCTTCTCCCTCTCTCCTTCCCCTCCCTACCTCCTTTCTTCCTTCTGTCACCCTTCTATTGTATTCTCTACTTCCTCTTCCTCTTTCCTTCTCCTCTCTCCCCTTTCCACTCCTTCTTTCTCTCCTTCTCTTCTCCCCCCTGCCCTATCCCCTATACCTCTCTTCTTCCCTTAATTCTTTCCTCCCTTCCACACACTTCATCTCATTTACTTGGTGTATTTCAGACTCTGAGCAAGCTCCATTTTATGATGATGGTATTTATAATTTCATTTCAATAAAAATTTTTTAGTTTTAACATATATCCTCCTCCTTCTTTTTTGATAGAAAAAAAAGTATACATATACAGCAATTATATTTTTAACCCCCCCCAACCTATTTTTGGCTGGAATGTGGACCTGGTTACAATTCCCAGCTATTCTCATCATAATATTATATAGTTATACATCATTACAAGCCCCATAATTCAGGATAAGAAACAATAGATGGAAATCAATCAGACAGAAGCAGCCTATGATTAAAGAAAAACTTACTAACAATGAGGATAATTAACCAGTGGAACAGCTTGCCTTCAGAAATCATGAGTGCTCCATCACTGAACGTTTTTAAGAAGAAACTAGACTGGAATGGTTAACCTTTTCTGGACTGAGGCCCAAAGCATGTGAGTATACCCAAACCCCCAAAACACAATCCATGTGCACCCGCTGCACTTTCACCCCTTCCCCAACCCATGTTGGCAGTGATCCGAAGACCAACTGGCCAGTGGGAGGTCTGCACGTATTGTAGCAGAGTTGAAGTGCGGCGATTGGTTGATTGCCAACAGAGAGGGCACTGTGTGCCACCTCTGGCACACCTGCATAGGTTTGCCATCACAGAACTAGAAATATCCGAAATAGTATAGGTTCTCTTGCTTGAGCAGGAGGCTGGACTAGAACACCTCCAAGGTCCCTTCCAGATTCCATTCCATTCCATTCTATTATAAAGGGGCCTGTGGGTATCTTTGGGTAGTATATTACTGCAGAATCAGTAATGTGTTCTTCAAAATCCTTTGAATTCCTTTGAGGATAACTCTTTCTTTGTGATTGATAAGAGAAACTATAACACATTTTTATTTTTTTTAAAATTTAAAACTAATTCTTTTTTTAAACATTAAAAATTTGCTTTTCTTTTTTATGTCTAATTTTTTTTACTCTCACTACTATAGAGCAGACTGTAGCCCACTGTTCTGCAACAGCCACACCCTATGGCTTGTGGAGAAATAGGATGCTGGAGAACTTGGGGTGCTACTATCATTCATGCTCAACTATAACAAGACTTGGTTATGGGTTTTCCATTACCATTTTTTTCTTTCTGATGAGCACATTTTGCTGATTTCCTTCAATGTCAGATTCAAGCCTTTACAAATCAGCAGTTAGCTGCTTCTCAAGCTACGCCAAATGTGAGTGTGAAGCAGTGTACAACTTTGAATCTTACAACTCTGCTTACTGAGACTACAAATGAAGGAAGTTGCCGACATAACTGTTCCCAGACCATAATCCTGGTAGAAAAACCAGCTGAATGTATTCTTTTATTGCCAGATATAACATGGTTAACATCTTCATTGGCTATAAATATACTTTTGGTGTTTGCCATGCTTCAAGTACTTTATGGAAGCTTAGAGGATTCTTCAGTACCTAATGGGTAATTGATTGTCCCATGTACTTTTCTTTGCATTTGGACATTTTGGTACTTAAGGTATTACTGACTGTCATGTTCCTGGAGCCTATGAGGAAACTTCCAGCAATTTCTTCTAGTAAAATTGATGGGCTATTAGGTATCAAATATTTGAGAGATGTCTAACTTGAATTCGTTGGTCCCAACCTCATCTCTCTCTCTCACATGGACACTCCCCAAACAAAAGAGAAGCAATTCTCTACTTCCCCCATCGCTGGACAGTCACACTTTGTGGCACCCCAAGGGTGGACCTGGAGTTGGGCTTGGACCCCATGTCAGTCTTAGTTACACAACTGCCATTCAAAAAGGTGGCTTCAGTGTTCCACTCCCAGAATCTCATCACTTATATTCCGGCAGTGGGTTTTTTCCTGTTGACAGGCCCTTGCAGCCTATCTGAGGTTCCGGCATGCACAAGGCCTTCATTTTTGAAGTTCCTTTTGAGATTTGTCTTCCATGACCTCTGAAACCACTGAAAAGAATATTAATTCTTTGGGGACATTATTTTTAAGCAATCAAGACTTCTGTGGGACTTATGCTCCTTTTATAACCTTTTTATGCTCCGAATGGGTGGAACAGGGTGGAGACAAATGTTAGGAGGTATGCTGTCTCTCTTGATGAAAAATTGAAGATGTGACTGAGATCCTAAGCAAAATAATTAGGCTCTAAGATTAATACACTTTCCTCCTCCTTCACATTAAGAGAAATGACCCTACACAAAGGTCTCTTGGCAAGGGACGGGCTGCACTTCACAAAAACAGGAAAAGTGTACTCAGAAAAAGACTGGCCCAATGCATCAAAAGGACTTTAAAATAAAGGCTTATATGCAAATGCTCAAAGCTTTCAAAACAAACAGGGTGACCTAGAAGCAGTAATACACAAGGGTAGGAATGACATAGCTGCCATTACAGAAACCTGGTGGGACAAATCCATGACTGGAATGTACTAATGGATAGATACCAATTATTCAAAAGAAACAGATCTACAAAAAGAGGAGGTGGAGTTCAACTAGCAGTACGGTAAGAGACCATTACATACTGTATGTACAGAAATGCAGACTAAACCCCTCCAGAATGTATATGAGACAATATAAAAAGAAACAAAGTAACATTGCCATAGGTGTATCTTACAGGCCACCCAACGAATGAGAAGAAATAAATGAACTCTTTGTCAACCAGTTTACAAATGTATGTAGGAAGCATACCACAGTAGTAATGGAAGACTTTAACTATCCAGATATCAACTGCAAACACGGGGTCAACCTTGCCAATCCCTTTGTCATCTAGAAGGTAGAAGAGGAAACTAAAAGTAAAGCTATACTGGATTTAATTCTTATTAATAGAGAAGAGGTGATAGAAACAGTGGAAGTTGTTGAAACCTTGGGTGAAAGTAAGGACATCATACTGGAATTCAGTCTAAGGCAAACACAAGAGATAGAAAATAATCCAACCAATGTCTTAAAACCACACTAGAATACTGCAACCAATTTTGGTCACCATACTACAAAAAAGTCATTGAGACTTTGGACAAAGTGTAAAGAAGAGCAACTAATGCGATTAAAGGCCATGAGACTAAAACATATAAAGAATGGTTGCAGGATTTGGGTTTGGTTACTCTAAAGCAGTGGTAGTCAACCTGGTCCCTACTGCCCACTAGTGGGCTTTCCAGCTTTCATGGTGCTTAACTAAAAAAGTGCCCTCTACAGGAGGAGGTGGGAGAACGACGTGCCTCATCTAGTCTGGCATTTTATAATCACTCAAGCAGAGTTAAGCAAGGGTTAAAAATTCCTGACGTAGATGAGGCACATCATTCTCCCACCTCCTCCTGTAGAGGGTGCTTTTTAGAGGCTTTTTTAAACAGTTAAGCACTAAGCAGAGTCATCCACGATGACTCTGGCAGCAACTAGCTCAGCCTGACCACAGCTCTTGCCTTTTTCCTTTTACATTTTTTTTCTTTTCATGATGGCAGGGCAAGAGCAGAGTTGAAATCCTCTCTGAAACAGCTGGAAAAGGTACGTGTGGGTCAGAGGTAGGGGGAGGAATTCAAACTTCATCCTCCTGGTATGGGGCTTTGGGCAAAGGCTGGAGGGAAGTGCTCTCCCTCCCCAAGTGTAGTTTGATTGCAGGCAGAGCCACATTGTCTTTTCAAACCTGTAATCAGTGAAGCTGGGCTGTGTCCTTCTGGGACTGGGGGAAAGTGTGTGCGTGTGCTCCAGTATGGCTCTTTGACTGGCTTCCTGCCTCCTCCTGTGGTCTCCCTGACTCCCTCCAATCCAACTTTGTGTGTGTTTGTATGCGTGTGTGTGTGTGCTTGTTTGAGAGTTTGTTTGAATGAGAGAGAGAAGGGGGTAGGAGAGATAGTCCAATCCAACTTCTCTCTCTCTCTGTGTGTGTGTGTGTGTGTGTTTGAGAGGGGGGAGGGAGGAAGAGAGGGAGGAAGGAGGGGAAGGGAGAAGAAAAAGAAAAGAATGAAGGAAACTTATTTAGCAAAGGAGAAAAACAAATGCTGTCACTTTAAATCGTAACTGAGCATGCCTGGCTGTGGGATTCTGGGAGTTGAAGTCCACAAGTCTAAAAAAATTGCTGCCTCACCAGCCATAGGTGAATGCACCCCACCCCTGAGCATAATCATAAAAGTCTAGATGCAAATCAGTTTTTAAGAGATGTCAAAAGCAAAGCCCTTTGGCTTCAAGGTTTTACAAATTCAAGAACAGCTGCTACTTTTGCAAGTTAAATAATACTGGCTAAAATTCTGATAGGTAAAACTGTAGCTACTTAAAAGAACAAATGTATGTAATATTTTGAATAGCTTAATTTTCCAAGTTTAACAGAAACTTCAATTTCTTATTATAACATTTTCTGTTTTTTTAAAGGTATCCTACAACAAGTCCTACTCCTGGATGCACATTTGTGTTAAATCTAATGACATGTGAATTTCAGTTATTTCGTATTGATGATCCCCGCAAGGAATGTGAACTTAAAGAACAAAAATAACTGTTCACATAGGGAAATCTCAAAAAATGCCACCTTTGTAAATGGACTTGCTTTCCCTTTCTGGAAATTATAGATAATAAGTTTCAATTTTAGATAAGTTTTCTATTTCTGCCTATGGCCCTTTGCTTATTACAGGTAGTTCTTGTTTCAAAACCATCCACTTAGTGCCCATTGAAAGTTACCGGCATTGAAGGAAATGTCTTACAACCAGTCCTTGCACTTGCAACCATCCTAGGATTCCCACAATCACAGGATCAAATTCATGCAGTGGGCAATGGCATGAAATGTTATTTGCAATTGTTGCAGTAATGGGATTTGCAATCTTTCCCATCACTTTCAGCAATCAAAGTCAACAGGGGAAGCCAGACTCACTTAAGAAGAGCAAGAATTCATTAAACAATTTTAGCAAAAAATGGTAATAAAATTGGGCATGACTCACTGAACAAATCACTTGCTTAGCAATTCTGGAAATTCCAGTCTCAGTTGTGGTCAGAAATGAGGACTACCTGTACAGCATTCATGAACTTTTAGTTAGCTTGTTGTCTTACTGGAGTTGGCTTTTTTTAAAAAAATTGGGAGTTATTTTTTCTCAAAGGTGAAGTGGCAGAATTACCCTAAATCAATTAAATAAGCAAGCAAGCCTAGGATGCTCATAAATCTTTTTTCAAATAATAATTTGAAATAATAATAATTTGAATAATAATAATTATTATTATTATACAATTGTATCACAGCGGCCAGTTGTTTCGCCGGATTTGGCATTGGTTACTAGTCGGGCCCCACCCAGGGGCGTAGGACGTCGTAACGTATTTTCGTAATATGCGTGCAGATCCAAGCAGTGCGGCTTTTTGCATTTGACTGATGGTGATTTTGTCAATTTTTAACTGTTTTAAATGTAATTCCAGTGCTTTTGGAATAGCACCCAGTGTGCCAATTACCACTGGAATTACCACTGCTGGTTTGTGCCATAGTCGTTGAATTTTGATTTTTAAGTCCTGGTATCTTGCGATTTTTTCCTGTTCCTTCTCGGCGACCCTGCTATCACCTGGTATTGCGATGTCTATGATTGTGACCTTATTTTTCTCAACCAGTGTGATGTCTGGTGTATTATGCGCCAGTATTTTGTCGGTTTGTATACGGAAATCCCACAAGATCTTGACCATCTGATTTTCGGTGACTTTTTCAGGCTGATGTTCCCACCAGTTTGTTGCTGTTTTAATATTATAATTTTTGCACAAATTCCAATGGATCATTTGTGCTACTGAATTGTGCCGCAATTTATAATCAGTCTGCGCAATTTTTTTACAGCAGCTGAGTATGTGATCAACAGTTTCATCAGCTTCTTTGCAAAGTCTGCATTTGGCATCATCAGAGGATTTTTCGATTTTGGCCTTAATGGCATTTGTGCGGATAGCTTGTTCTTGCGCAGCCAGGATTAGTGACTCTGTTTCTTTCTTTAATGTACCTGTTTTTAACCATAACCAAGTTTGTTCACTGTCCACTTTATCTTTTATTTTTTCCAGAAATTGACCATGCAGTGCTTTGTTCTGCCAACTCTCCATTCTTGATTTTATCACATCTTTTCTGTATTCTTGTTTCGTCTGTTGGGCCTTCAGTAGATTTTGGTTCTTTACTTCGATTAATAGATGTTCTTGACTTTCTTTTAAATAATCAGCCAGTGCATGTTTTTCTTCTTCAACTGTTTGCTTCACTTGTAATAATCCTCTGCCACCTGATTTTCGGGGCAGATATAGTCTATCAGTATCACCACGTGGATGTAAACTGTAGTGCATTGTCATTAGTTTTCTGGTTTTTCGGTCCAAAAGGTCCAAATCAGCTTGTGTCCAGTTAACTATGCCAGCTGTGTATCTTATAACTGGTATTGCCCAGGTATTTATGGCCTTGATTGTATTTCCACCATTCAATTTAGATTTCAAAATTTTCCTAACTCTGTTGGTGTACTCTCGCCTGACAATAGTTTTTACTTCTCCATGCTTGTTGTTATCCAACCTCAGAATGCCTAAGTATTTGTAGGCTTCATTTTCTTTGCATTTAATTAGTTGGCCATTGGGCATTTCAATTCCCTCAGATGCAGTGATTTTGCCCCTTTTTATGGATACAGTGGCGCATTTTTCCATGCCAAACTGCATTGAAATATCGGTGCTGAATACTCGGACTGTGTTTGTCAGTGATTGGATTTCTATTTCTGACTTTCCATAGAGTTTCAAATCATCCATATATAGTAAATGCGAAATTTTTTCAGCTTTTTTGGCTGTTTGGTAGCCTAATTTCATTTTTTTTTAAGATTACTGATAGTGGGATCATTGCGATGATGAAGAGAAGAGGTGAAAGTGAATCACCCTGGAAAATTCCTCACTTGATATTAACCATTCCGTAGCTCTCATTCCCTACTGCCAACTCAGTTCTCCATTGTTTCATCGCCTTTTCAGTAAAGGATGTAATATTTTTGCTAATGCCAGTTGTTTTTAAGCATTTTATGATCCAACTATGTGGCAGTGAGTCAAATGCCTTTTTGTAATCAATCCAGACCATATTCAAGTTCGTTTTTCTGTTCTTACAATTTTCTAATATCATTTTATCAATTAGGAGCTGATCTTTTGTGCCCCTGCTCCTTCTTTTGTTGCCTTTTTGCTCTACTGGCAAGATGTTGTTTGTTTCCAAATAATCCATCATGTTATCTGCAATAATGCCTGTGAGTAATTTGAAGGTTGTTGGCAAGCATGTTATTGGTCTGTAGTTTTCAGGTGTTGTTCCTTTAGTTGGATCTTTCTGAATCAAGTATGTTTTTCCAGTTGTCAACCATTCATCAATTTGGCCGTTTTGTAAAATTTCATTCAGTTGCCTGGCCAATATTGCATGTAAACTAGTCAGATATTTGAGCCAGAAACCATGTAATTGGTCCTTTCCAGGTGATGTCCAATTCTTTACCTTTTTAACTCGATTTTTGATCATCTCAGTTGTTATTTCTAATACTTGCATTTGTTTGTTGCCAATGCTTTTCTCAAAGTCATGTATCCACTTTGCTTCCTTGTTGTAGTCCTTTGCATTTTCCCAAAATTCTTTCCAGAATTCAACTGTGGCCTGTTTTTCTGGTTTTTCACTTTTGGTGTCACCATTTACATTAAGACTTTGATAAAAACACCGTTGGTCTGATCGAAATTGCTGATTTTGTTTATATTGGATGATTCGTGCCTCATATCTTTCAATTTTTCTAGCTGTTGCTGTTATCTGCTGTTTTACAATCTCTACAGCTTCATTGATGTTTCTTGTATCCAATCTATATCTTCTGATTAGCCGATCTATGATTTTGTTGTTTTTAAGCCGTTGCTCATGCATGTTCTTTAAGTTACTAGCATCTGCCCTTAATTTTTTGATTTTTTGTTCTAAACGGATTTTCTACTTTGGCTTTGATGCTTTTTCTGTTGTGTGACTAGGTACTTTAATTTTAATGCCTAGTTCATTAGTGACTATTACAGCTGTGCTGTACATTAACTGGTTTGTTTCCAAGATGGATCCCGGTTCAATTGTTGAAAACACTGCATTAACCATTTTCATGATAGGGGCCAAAATTTTCTTAGGCACAGTTTTTAGTGATGGTAAAAGTTGCCTTTCCTCATTAAGCAGAAAATACTCCATGATCTTATCCTTCAATTCTTTTTGTTTTTGAGTTAGTTCATCAGTTGGTTCAGTGATAACTTGTTCTAGTGGTGGTGATGTTATTTCCTCCCCGAGAGCTTCTTCTGGGAGTTCTACTATAATGTCTTTAGTTGTGTCTTGAATACCAGTTATTTCCGCTTGTGATATTGTTTTTTGGGTTTTGCAATTTGCCTGAATTTCCTCATGTTCAACTTCACAAAACACTTTATTCCGTATAATAAATCGCCTTTGATCTGCTAGTCGTTGTTCACTAACATTTGAATCTGGATATTGTTGTTTCCATAATTCATACATTCGCTTTAAATAGCCTCTTTTTCTGGCTCTGAGTTGTAGTAACAGGCCATTATGGCATGGTTTTCATCTGCACTATATTTTTGTCATTTTGTTGGCTGGTCCACTTGTAGCCCACTTGTCAATGGATGTCCAGGGACCCCAACATCCGCCGCGGCCCTTGTTAACCTGCGCGACGACCGATGCGGTATGGAATTCTTATTCGTTTTTTTCACCATATTGTATGGGTTGGCAGGGATTTTTTTACGGGACCAGATGCCAACCTGACCCCAACCCTCCTCCTTTCTCATCCAGGCTTGGGACCAGCAATGGTTATTATTATTATCATCATTATTATTATTATTATTATTATTAATAATAATAATAATAATAATAATAATAATAATAATAGAAACGCTATGGAAAGTCAGAAATAGAAATTCAATCATTGACAAACACAGTCCGAGTATTCAGCATCGATATTTCAATGCAGTTTGGCATGGAAAAATGCGCCACTGTATCCATAAAAAGAGGCAAAATCACTGCATCTGAGGGAATTGAAATGCCCAATGGCCAACTAATTAAATGCAACAAAAATGAAGCCTACAAATACTTAGGCATTCTGCAGTTGGATAACATCAAGCATGAAGAAGTAAAAACTATTGTCAGGTGAGAGTACACCAGCAGAGTTAGAAAAATTTTGAATGGTAGAAATACAATCAAGGCCATAAATACCTGGGCAATATCAGTTATAAGATACACAGCTGGTATAGTTAACTGGGCACAAGCTGATTTGGACATTTTGAACCGAAAAGCCAGGAAACTAATGACAATGCACTACAGTTTACATCCATGTGGTGATACCGATAGACTATATCTGCCCCAAAAATCAGGTGGCAGACGATTATTACAAGTGAAGCAAACAGTTGAAGAAGAAAAACATGCACTGGCTGATTATTTAAAAGAAAGTCAAGAACATCTATTAATCTAAGTAAAGAACAAAAATCTACTGAAGGCTCAACAGACGAAACAAGAATACAGAAAAGATGTGATAAAATCAAGAATGGAGAGTTGGCAGAACAAAGCACTGGAAAAAATAAAAGATAAAGTGGACAGTGAACAAACTTGGTTATGGTTAACAACAGGTACTTTAAAGAAAGAAACAGAGTCACTAATCCTGGCTGCGCAAGAACAAGCTATCCGCACAAATGCCATTAAGGCCAAAATTGAAAAATCCTCTGATGATGCCAAATGCAGACTTTGCAAAGAAGCTGATGAAACTGTTGATCACATACTCAGCTGCTGTAAAAAAATCGCACAGATGATTATAAATTGCGGCACAATTCAGTAGCACAAGTGATCCATTGGAATTTGTGCAAAAATTATAATATTAAAACAGCAACAAACTGGTGGGAACATCAGCCTGAAAAAGTCACCGAAAATCAGATGGTCAAGATCTTGTGGGATTTCCGTATACAAACGGACAAAATACTGGCACATAATACACCAGACATCACACTGGTTGAGAAAAATAAGGTCACAATCATAGACATCGCAATACCAGGTGATAGCAGGGTCGCCGAGAAGGAACAGGAAAAAAATTGCAAAATACCAGGACTTAAAAATCAAAATTCAACGACTATGGCACAAACCAGCAGTGGTAATTCCAGTGGTAATTGGCACACTGGTTGCTATTCCAAAAGCACTGGAATTACATTTAAAACGGTTAAAAATTGACAAAATCACCATCAGTCAAATGCAAAAAGCCGCACTGCTTGGATCTGCATGCATATTACGAAAATACGTTATGACGTCCTAGGCCCCTGGGTGGGGCCCGACTAGTAACCAATGCCAAATCCAGCGAAATAACTGGCCGCTGTGATACAATTGTATAACAATAACAATAACAATAACAACAACAACAACAACAACAACAACAACAATAACAATAACAATAACAATAACAATAACAATAACAATAACAATAACAATAACAATAACAATAACACTAACACTAACAATAACAATAAACAACTTTAACCATTTTCTAGGTTCTTCGTTTGGACTCGAGCTGTTGAGCTACCAACCAGCCCCAAAGGCTGTGAATCTCACCAAAGATTAACCACATGATAATAATAGCAGAAGTTAAAATATTTCTTGCAGATTTTGAATTGGCAATCTTTGCCTTAGTGTCCTCATTTTATTCCTTGTCTTATATTTAAAAGTTATTGGGATCTCAAAGGTATTGGAATCAGTCATCAGTACTGGTATAGTTGAAGCTGCATTCCATCTCCTGTGAAATAGCTGATATTGCTCAGAGCTACCTTGTCAGAAAATAAGGTGCTCAAGGGAAAATAGATCAGGGCATTTGAGGCAACCTAAGAGGAAAAGTTTATGCACTTTCACATTGGAGCAGGAAAATGCGGAGGAAAATAAAATTTGCATCTGAAAGTCAGTACAGCCAAATGTGTCTTTTTTCCACCCCCAAAACATGATTCCACATTCTAGTGATGGAGTAACCAGGCAAGGCAATTTAGGGCGTTATCTGACTAAGACAGTAAAGTAGTGATCTCTATGATTGAATTTGGGTCCATCATCCCAATCACACTATCAACCTGAATTAAATTCTTCTATATAAGCAACTTAGTATTCTGTAGTCTTTATTACAAATCACTTAACTACTCTAAGGAAAGAAAAACATTGGGGGAATACTGGGACAAGGCATGATGATGGGCCAGGGACAATACAATACAATACAATACAATACAATACAATACAATACAATACAATACAATACAATACAATACAATAGCAAAGTTGGCTGCACAAAGATATTTCTGACAGACAGAAAGACCAAAAGGAAAAGTACAAAAAAATGGAAAGGACACACAACTAAGGCAGAATATCAGCAAATAGCCAGAATCTGCAAAGATGAAGTCAGGAAAGCAAAGGCTCAAAATGAACAAAGATCTGCAACAAAAGTCAAAGATGATAAAAAAATCTTTCTTCCAACATATAAACAACAACCAAAAAATCAAGGAAATAGTTGGTCCACTAAAGAGAGAAAACAGCCAGGAAGTTATAGGCAGAGGGGAAAAAGCAGAACTGCTTAACTTGTTCTTTGCATCGTCCATCAAACAAAAAGAAACTAACCTACCAAAACATAACTGTAAAAGACTAATTAGAAATAAAAGTTAAAATAAGAAAAAAATAGTAAGAGAACACCTGTCTGATGTTGATGAATATAGATTACCCGGACGTGATGGATTACATCCCAGAGTTCTAAAGGAGCTGGCAGATGTTATCTGATAACTACTGTACCACATCTTTCAAAAACCCTGGAGCACTGGGGAACTATCAGAGGACTGGAAAAGAGCTGATGTTATTCCCATATTTAAAAAAATGGGGGGAGAATGACTTATACTATTTAAGCATAGGAAAAGATGGGGGGCTGAGATCAACACAAAGAGTGGTTTCTTTTTTTTTCTTTTCTTTTTTCTTTTCTTTTCTTTCTTTTTTTCTTGTTTTCCTTTCTTTTGACATATTACTTTTATTTTTAATCTATATGTATACAAGATACTTTAGACAGAAGGTAGTGCCAGGTGTGGGCCCTGGGAAGTCGGGAGGATTAGGGATGGGGATTTGTGGGGGTGGGTGGGGGGGCGTTAACATAGTCTCAATAAGAACAAGAATGTATTTATATACGGTGGTTTTTTTTTCTTTTCTCTCTTTTTTCTTTCTTTATATATTTTTTCTTTTTTTTCTCCTTGGTTTAATTTACTTTTATCAGATTAAACAACACTCAAATAAAGGCATACACCAAGGAGGGAGGTAGAGGGAAAGAAGAGGGAGGAGTAAGGAAGGAGTAAGGGGAATGTAAGGAGGGCGTGTGGGGAGTAAGGGGAGAAGGAAAGTTTGAGGGGAAAGGGAAGTAGGAGGGGAGTGTTAGAGGGAGAAAGGAAAGTTGGAGGGGGTAGATGGGGTGTATGGAGGATGGAAGTGTTAGGTGGGGTTGTGAATGATGAGTTGTGTTCTTTTTTATTTTATTTGTTTTATTTCTTTTTTTTTATATAGCAAATACCCTGTATATAAGTGATTGCAAATGGAATGTGAAAATGAATAAAATATATTTTTTTTAAAAATGGGGGGGGGGAAACAGATCTGGGAAACTACAAACCAATCTGCCTAACATCAATACCATAGAACATACTGGAAAAGAGAATTTAAAAAAAAAACCAGATCAGCCAATATCTAGAAATGAGTAAAGTAATAACTAGCAGCCAGTACGGGTTTATTAAAACAGATCATGCCAAAAGAATCTTATTTCATTCTTCAACATAATGACTAAATTACTAGACCAGTGAAATACTGTGGACATAAAAAGACTGCAACAAGGGATTGGACAAAGTGGACCACAAACTATTTCTTGGTAAGCTAGAAAAAAGTGGGACTGATAGCATCACCACCAGATGGATTATTAGCTGGCTGACAAACTGTACTCAATGAGTAGTCCTTAATGGGTCTACCTCTGCATGGAGGGAAGTAAGCAGTGGGGTATCACAAGGTTCCATCTTAGCCCTGTACTCTTCAATATCTTCATAAATGACTTAGATGATGGAATAGAAGTGGAATTTAACAAATTTGCAGATGATACTAAGCTAGCAGGAATAGTTAACACTCTAGAATATAGGCTCAAGGTCCAAATGGATCTTGATAGACTTGAACACTGGGCCCTATCTAACAAAATGACATTCAATGTAGAGAAATGTAAAATCTTATACTTCGGCAAGAAAAACCAAAAGTACACATATAAATTAAGTGAAACTAGGCTTAATCACAGTAACTGTGAGAGGGATCTTGGGGTCTTAGTGGACAACCAGCTAAATATGAGCCACCAGTGTGCAGCGGCAGCCAGAAAAGTGAATGCAACATTAGAACTGCATTAACAGAGGGATACAATCAAGATCAAGTGAATTGCTATTACCATTCTATAAAGCCTTACAAAGACAACATGTAGAATACTGCATCCAGTTTTAGTCACTACGCTATAAAAAAGATGTTGAGCCTCTAGAAAAAGTGCAGAGAAGTGCAACCAATATGATTAAGGGCCTGGGGACTGAAACCAGTGGTGGAATTCATTTTTTTTTACTACTAGTTCTATGGGTGTGGCTGGGTGGACATTGCTTGGAGTGGCTTTCTGATGTAGAAGGGAAAGGATACTGCAAAATCCCCATTCCCTCCCCACTCCTTGGGGAAGGATACTGCAAAATCCCCATTTCCTCCCCACCTCCCCAACCTGCTTTCCAGTTCCATTCTCCTGTGCAGGGCAACAAAAGACCCAGTGATCAGCTGAGAGGCAACAAAAGACTGACCATCAGCTGTGACTCAGAGCTGGGAGGCAGCAAATAGATCTGGGGCAAGGCCACTCAGAGGTGGTGTTTGTGTCCAAACTACTCAAAATTTCTCCTATGGTTTCACCAGAACCTGTCAGAACTGGTTGAATACCACCTCTGACTAAAACGTATGAAGAATGGTTACAGGAACTGGGCATGGCTAGTCTAGTGAAGAGAAGGACCAGGGGAGATATCATAGAAGTATTCCAATATTTGAGGGGCTATCAATGAGATGAAGGGGTCAAGTTATTTTCCAAGGTACTTGAAGGCCAGACAAGGAAACTGACCAAGAAGTTATTTAATCTAGAAATAAAGAGAATTTTTCTGACAGTGAGATTAATCAACCAATGGAACAGATTGCCTTCGGAAGTTGTGGGAGCTGTCGGAAATGGTGTAGGGTTTCTTGCCAGATGACCTACAACGTTCCTTCCAATTCTGTTAATCTGTTAAATTATTGTATTTTATTCCAATCTCATTTTAAATTGTATATTTATTCCAATTCCATTTTAAATTGTTTTTATTGGACTTTAGTAATAATTTATGCTAGGAACTCTGCACTTTGATATGGGCCATGGGCTAATCAATAAAGTGAACTAACCAAAATATCATGAAATATAAGGTTGACTTAGTCACAGGTGATACATTTTTCATAGTTAAAATTTGCAAATAGGTTTATATGCAAGCATATATGGTATATTGGGGTTGATTGCAAACATCTGCTTCCAAGAGTGTAATGATTGTTTTTTTTAAAAAAAAAACAAAAAAACAAATAGCCTCAGCTATCTCTAGTTAGCCTTATTTTTCTTATTTTTCCTATTTTCCTATCATCACTTGTGCCACTGTGAGGCATCCCAGAAAAAATATTATATCTGACAGAAATCTGAATGTTAAGATTCTGTTTTACACCACCACAAATGTGATTAACATTATAGAAATAAACCTTATAAAAATTTCAGAAAAATAATCCGTTAACAATTCTTGTCTAAATGGCCAGAAAAAAGCAAAGCGGGGAGAGCCAATCGTACATCTGCCTGATTTCCAGATTCTAGAACCACTGCTATTTTTGCAAGTTAATATAAGACCGGCTAAAATTCTGGTGGATAAAACTGCAGTTACTTTATAAAACAAAGGTTGCTAAAGTTTTTCCAAGTTTAACAAAATGTGAATCTGTATTATATTTTTTTAAAGGCATTGTCATATATCATCATTTTGGAGGCAAACCTGTGTCGTGATGACCTCACAAAGCTTAATTTTGAAAAGAAAAATATCTTTTTCTTTTTGTCAGTAAAGGTGTGTGTCTGTTTTTACCCTCAAAACATGATTAGCCCATTCTGGCTAAACAATAATCAACTAAACTAAACAACTAAACTAACCTAAGCAACTAAAATATTAAATCCTGAGCTGCATATATTTTTTGTTTTATATTTTAAAATCAGAAAGATGCTTAAAACAAAATCATCAGTTAGTACAATAAATATTAAACATTATATAAAATAAGCAGAACACAATAATGAGAAAACAGCAATTTTGTTGTTGTTAATTGTGAAGTCACGTCCAACCCATTGCGACCCCCTGGACAATGTTCCTCCAGGGCTTCCGGTCCTCTACCATTGTAGTTCATTTAAGCTCACGCCTATTGCTTCGATGACTCCAGCCAGCCACTCATTCTTTATTGTCTCCTTCTTCTTTTATCCTCAATCTTTCCCAGCATTAGTCCCCTCTCCAGAGAGTCCATTCTTTTCATTAAGTGGCCAAACAGCAATAGAAAGTTAAAATATATATGCATTTAAACAAAAAACCAATCTCTATCTCTTTACTATCTACATATTCTTTATTAAGATATAGATTGAAGACAAGGAGAAATGAATCAAAAATTAATAAAACATTAAACTAACTTATCCAAAAAGAAACTCCTCCAGAGCAAATAAACAAATGATTCAAAAACTCATTTTCCTTTTTTTTTTCTCCATGTCTTGTCACACTGAAGTTCTTGGAGAAATTTTCAAGGGAATCTCTTTGTCCCTCACTAGGAGAAAAGGGAACAGTTTCTCAGAAAACGGATAATTAAAAGTAAAGATATGATCCCTTGAGTCAGCATTATAAAAGCTGAGCCTATCAAAATCATGCTCCAGGATAATCAAGAACACTTTGTGGTGATTTCCAAAGTGTAAGTTTGATTGGAGGGCTTGTAGATGCTTGGTATTCTCCTTGTGCTAGCTGCAGTACCCAGAATCCTTGAGTAATGGTGATATCTTCTGAATTTTTTCTTTCCACTGATTCCCGGGCAAACCCAATAGCCCACTCTTTGGCCTTCCCCACTTCCACCACTCATTCTAGAGTCCCAGACTCAATGCCTTCTACTCCCAAAACACCTGGTAAAAAACAGAAATGCTCAGTGTTGTCAACAAGGATCTGGGTTTGCTCCCCCATATGTACTCTTTTTCGATCTTCTGAAAGGATGAGGGTGGGATAAGCTGTCTTGGGATCCAAGATCACTTCAACTAAAGTAGTAGATAAAAAGGTTAAAAACAATATAGAACAATTCAACCAAAGTTCTGTTCTTTATTTGCTTACACACAATATGGTGGCAGCTTTCAAAATGGCATCCACTTTCCTATACGTGACCTCTGTGTAGGAAAGTGTCTCTTTCTGAAATGGCACTTGTAAGGGGGATATATAAGGTGACCAGATTTTCAGATTGGTAAAGAGGGACACCATTGACCGGGAAGGGGGGGGTGCTTGATTAAAATTTTTATACTTTGTCAAACATGACCCCAGGACACTGAAACCATCATAAATACAAATCTGTTGCCAAACATCAAAATTTTGATCACGTGACCATGAGGATGCTGCAACGGTTGCTAAGTGTGAAAATGGTCGCTAAGTGTGAAAATGGTCATCAGAAACTTTTTTCAATGCCATTGTAACTTTGGTCACTAAATGAACTGTTTGAAAGTTAAGGCTAGCTTGCATTATAATGCCTTATGCTGGCTTACATTTTCAAGAGAGAGAAGCTAAACTCCTTGTTAGAATTGAAAAAGAAATGAGTAGAGTAGAGTAAAATAGAATAGAATAGTTTATTAGCCAAGTGTGATTGGACACACAAGGAATTTGTTTTTGGTGAATATGCTCTCAGTGTACATAAAGAAAAATAAAATAGTAAGATAGTGGGATCCTTGCTCACCAAACTCAGAAAACAGCGATCCCACGATCTGCCCCACACCTCCTCTTTCCTCAAGAGGTGGTGGGGTGGGGGATCCTTGCATACCAAGCTCAGAAACCAGTGGTCCCACGATCTGTCTCACACCTCCTCTTTCTCCTTCTCGTTCTCTTTTTGGGGTAAGGAGGAGAAAGGACAAAAAGGAGAAAGAGGGAGAAATGGCTGCAGGGAAAGTGGCGCCCGAGAGAAGTGGGCAAAAAAAGAAAAGAAAAGAAAAACCTTCCGACGGTTGAGCCTCTTGGCCCGGGACTGAGCCTCCTCCTCGCCGCGCTGCCTGTAGAAAAACAGTGTGCATCAGCACGTGCACGCGCAGAAGGGGAGGGAGCTGACTGGAGAGAGGGAAACCACTGCCCTCTGAAGGCCACATCGGGAACAACACTTCAGAGAAATAAAAACTTTTTTTTAACGGCGTCCTTTTTAAAATTGTTTTCTTTCTTTTGGAAAATCGGGACTTTTTGAACATGCTGCGGGACACGGGAGAAATAATTAAAAATTGTGATTGTCCCGCTGAAAGTGGGACGTCTGGTCACCTTAGGGATATAAGTGTGAGCCCTCAGACAAAATGCAAAAGGGATACTATAAGCATTTACATTTCTAGAGAAACACAGAGTTAAGCTTGGAGTAAAAATGTGGCATTTAGAAAAAAAAACATGAATTAAATTCCAGAAAGAAAGAACTTACTAGCAAAAAATTTAACTTGACTTTCTATAGAGATAATCCTTGACTTATGACCATAATGGAGCTTGTCTATTATAGTCTCAGGTTGTGATGGCCATTAAGTGAAACACTGACATGACTGCCTTGCCTAATAACACCTACCTCTCCCCTCCCCAATGCATTTGTTAAATGGAGTGGGAGGTGCCTCAGGTAGTGGAAGCATTAACGCAGGTGCAACATTCTGCATAACCCACCATATTTTTATCCAAAATGCGTTTACCTTTTTACAAGTCCACCGTATGTGATAATATGTAGCATCGAGACAATCACATCTCCAGCATTTAGGTTGTAAATTCGGGTACATACAGGCCAGTTTTTTAGGATCTAAATGCCATCTATAAAACATCTTGTAAAAGTTTTCTCTCAAATTCTGGGCTTATGTAAATTTTACATTTCTTACCCATATCTTTTCCCATGTATCCAACATTATTGGTTCTTCAAAATTTTGTGCCCACTTTATCATAAAGTCTTTAACTAATTCTGTTTCCGAATCCATTTCTATTAATACATTATATAGTCTCTTTATATGCATTAATTTGTTTTAGTAAGTTATCCTCATTTTGTGTGAAACCATTTTTTTCATCTTTCTTCCATCTGGCCTGTAATTGCCCATACTGAAACCATGTTTGAATTACCTTTTCCTCTTTTAGTACATTGAAGGGTTTTAACTGTAATACACCTCTTTCTAAGGTGAGAAGCTGTCTGTCTGTAGTTACATCCTGTTTTTGTACTATATTTATGTTTTCTATTGCATGTTTAGGAATTGCCCACATGGGTATCTTATCATTTAGTTTGTATTGATATTTTTTCCAGACCAGTAGTAGAGCATTCCTTAAAATATGACTTTTAAAATTCTTATTCACCTTTTTATCATATAGAAAGTAAGCATGCCAACCATATACCAAATCATGCCCTTCGATATTAAGTATTCTATCATCTGTTAAATTACTGATAAAACTACTGCTTCATAATATAGTTTTAAATTTGGCAATTTCAAACCTCCTCTCTCACGTACATCTTGCATTATTTTTAGTTTTATTCTCGGCTTCTTCCCTGCCCAAACAAATTTTTTAATGCCCTTCTAGCAAATTTGCATCTTTTTAAAGTATTGGTATCATTTGAAAAAGAAATAAAAATTTAGGCAAAACATTCATTTTCACTGCTGCTATTCTTCCCAACAAGGATAATTGTAATTTTTCCCAATTTTTCATCTCTGTCTGTATGCTACGCCATAGTGGCTCATAATTATACTTATATAGTTTCCCAATTGAGGTTGAGATGTAGACTCCTAGATATTTAACATTTTTAACTATTTCACATCCTGTCATTCCTTCTAATTCTTCCCTTTGATTAGTGTTCATGTTTTTAACTAGCATCTTTGTTTTCCCTAAATTTATTTTAAATCCAGATACTTGGCCATATTGATTAATCACATTCATTAAAACCTTGCTAGATTCCTGTGGTTGGGTTAATGTTATAACCAAATCATCCGCAAATGCACGTAATCTATATTCTTGATGCCTAATCTTGATTCCCTGTAAATCATCTGATCCCTGTATTTTATTCAACAATAATTCCAGGGTTATAATAAACAATAATGGGGATAGGGGGCAACCCTGTCTTGTACCTTTCTCGATTTTAAATGGGTCTGTTAAACTTCCATTGACTATAATTTGTGCTGTTTGTTCCTGATATATTGCTTTAATTGATTGTAAAAAATACTACTTGCATCTTTTGCATTATTTTCATTAAAAATTGCCAGTTCACTTGATCAAAGGCTTTCTCGGCATCTAAAAATATAAGTGCTGCAGGAATTTGATTAGTCTTTTCCAAGTATTCCAGTACATTAAATCTCACTTTTTTGAAATATCTCTTCTGAAGTGATGCTGTGCATGTGGTTCCATACCTTTCCATTATTGCTTCTTGATCTTTAAGTAAAACACATAATTTTTGTTGACCAAACTATCCGTTCCCATTTAGGGTTATCCTAAATAAACTACCTCCCATAGTGTTTTCTATAATTTGTTAAATCTGTATCCTGCTATTCTTGAAATGAGTTCACACCAAGTGCAGGAATACAATAGAGGGAGATACGATCCAGTATTCCTACTATTTAATTAGCTCTTACAATACAATAGCAGAATTGGAAGGGACCTTGGAGGTCTTCTAGTCCAACCCCCTGCCTAGGCAGGAAACCCTATACCATTTCAGATAAATGGCTATCCAATATCTTCTTAATATCGGGGCATTCATAACTTCTGGAGGCAAGCTGTTCCACTGATTAATTGTTCTAACTTTCAGGAAATTTCTCCTCAGTTCAAAGTTGCTTCTCTCCTTGATTAGTTTCCACCCTTGCTTCTTGTTCTACCCTCAGGTGCCTTGGAAAATAGTTTGACTCCCTCTTCTTTGTGGCAACACCTGAGATATTGGAACACTGCTATCCTGTCTCCCCTAGTCCTTCTTTCTATTAAACTAGACATACCCAGTTCCTGCAACCGTTCTTCATATGTTCTTCAACAATCATCATTGTTGGTCTTGTCTGCACTCTTTCTAGAGTCTCCACATATTTTCTACATCATGGTGACCAAAACTGAATGCAGTATTCCAAGTGTGGCTTTACCAAGTTATTATAAAGTGGTATTAACACTTCATGTGATCTTGATTCTATCCCTCTGTTTATGCAGCCTAGAACTGTGTTGGCTTTTTTGGCAGCTGCTGCACACTGCTGGCTCATATTTAAATGGTTGTCCACTAGGACTCCAAGATCCGTCTCACAGTTACTACTATTGAGCAAGGTACCACCTTTGTTGCCTACATGTAGGACCTTACTCTTTTCAACATTGAATTTCATTTTATTAGATAGTGCCCAATGTTCAGGTTTGTCAAGATCCTTCTGTATCTTTAGCCTATCTTCCTTCAGAA
Organism: Thamnophis sirtalis; assembly: GCF_051295495.1. Classification (NCBI taxonomy): domain Eukaryota; kingdom Metazoa; phylum Chordata; class Lepidosauria; order Squamata; family Natricidae; genus Thamnophis; species Thamnophis sirtalis. Next base: position 106,953,801 of record NW_028261384.1, on the reverse strand, counting down.
CCCTGGGGTGTAATCTATCTGGTCCTGGTGATTTGAACTCAGTCTAGGATATACAGGTGCTAACTTACCATTTTCTTCCCTATTTCAACTCATGTTCCTAATCTGATTTTTGTGATGTTGTTTTTGATATATTGGACTGTTTTATCCCTTTGTGTAAAGACAAATGCAAAACATGAGTTAAATTGTTTGCTTTCTCTCTGTTGCTTGTCACCTTCTTGCCACTTTCTCCCAGCAATGGACCAATTGTTTCCTTAACTTTTTTATTCTTTTTAACTTGTTGGAAGAAGCTTTTTTATTATTTTTTATTTTGGGCAAGCCTTTCTTAATTGTGAGTCTCTACTTTCCTCACATCATCTTTTCATGCTCGGGCTATTTGCTGATATTTTGCCTTAGTTATATGCCCCTCTTTCCACTATTTATACTTATCTTTTTTGTCTTTCAATTTGTCAGAGAGTAATTTATATAGCCATGGTGGTTTCTTCTTCATTGGTATTGTGCTAGACTGGGCCTTTGTAATCTCATTTTTCAAAATTTCCCAAACTTCTTGAGTTCTTTTCCCCTTGAGGATTCTCACCCATGGAATTTTTCCCAAGCTCTCTCTAAGTTTATTGAAATTAGCTCTCTAAAAGTCCAAGACTCTAGTTTGACTTTGTTCTTATACTTGTGTTTGCATAATGTTGAATTCCAATATTGCATGGTCACTTGCCCCCAGGGTTCCTGTGCTTCAACACCTTCTATTATTTCCTCTCTGTTAGTGAGAATTAAGTCCAATGTGGCTGATCCCCTTGTTTCCTTCTTTACATTTTGGGAAACAAAGTTGTCTACTAGGTTTGTTAGGAACCTGTTGGGTCTTTCACTTGGTGCATAGTTTGTTTAACAGTTGATGTCAGGGTAGTTAAAATCCCCAATTGCTATTGTGGTGTGCTTCCTACATACTTTAGTTAGCTGACTAGCAACCCCTGCTTGGTTGGGTGGCCTGTACTTGGCAAACCCTCTCTGGGTTGAGTTTCAGGAAGTTGCCTCTGGGGATGTGGACAAGGCTATGCGAGCTGTGAGTGCCTCCACCTGTATACTGGACCCGTGTCCCTCCTGGCTGGTTGCCAACAGCAGTGAGGTGACACGAGGCTGGATCCAGGCGGTTGTTACCGCCTCTCTTTGGGAGGGGCACTTCCCCACCACACTTAAGGCAGCAGTGGTGAGACCCCTCCTGAAGAAACCGTCTTTGGATCCAGCTGTCCTTAATAACTACCGTCCAGTCTCCAACCTCCCCTTTGTGGGGAAGGTTGTTGAGAAGGTGGTGGCCTTCCAGCTTCAGCGTACCTTGGAGGAAGCTAACTATCTAGACCCCTTCCAGTCCGGCTTCAGGCCCGGTTACAGCACAGAAACCGCTTTGGTCGCATTGACCGATGATCTCTGGAGAGCTAGGGATGGAGGCCGCGCTTCCATCCTAGTTCTCCTTGACCTCTCAACAGCTTTCGATACCATCGACCATGGTATCCTTCTGCGACGACTGCGGGAGATAGGGGAGGGCGGCACTGTTTTGCAGTGGTTCTCCTCCTACCTCTCGGACAGGTCACAGTCGGTGTTGGTGGGGGGGCAGAGATCGTCCCTGAGGCCCCTAACTTATGGGGTGCCGCAGGGTTCGGTCTTATCCCCCCTACTATTTAACATATACATGAAACCACTGGGTGAGATCATTCGGAGGCACGGGATAAAATACCACCAATATGCGGACGATACACAGTTGTATCTGTCCGCCCCGTGCCAACTCAATGAAGCGGTGGACGTGATGAACCGGGGTCTTGAGGCCGTTAAAGACTGGATGAGAGCGAACAAGCTGATACTCAACCCAGAGAAGACCGAGTGACTGTTGTGTTTTCCTACCAAAAATTTGACCAACGTACCATCACTCAGGCTGGGGGGACAAAATTTATACCCCTCAAACAGGGCCCGCAACTTGGGAGTCCTCCTGGACCCACAGCTGAGTTTCGACCACCATCTTTCAGCTGTGACCAGGGGGGCATTTGCCCAGGTACGCCTGGTGTGCCAGTTGCGGCCCTACCTGAATCGGGAGGCCCTCACAACAGTCACTCGAGCCCTTGTGATCTCTAGGCTGGAATACTGCAACGTGCTCTACATGGGGCTGCCCTTGAAGAGCACCCGGAGACTTCAGCTAGTCCAGAATGCGGCCGCGCGAGTGATCGTGGGCGCACCACGGTTCACCCACATAACACCAATCCTCCGTGAGCTGCGCTGGCTACCTGTTGATCTCCGGGTGCACTTCAAGGTCCTACTCACCACCCATAAAGCGCTCCATGGTAGTGGATCTGGCTATCTGAGAGACCGCCTTCTGCCAATTACCTCCCTGCGTCCCATCAGATCGCATAGAGCTGGCCTCCTCCGTATTCCATCCGCCAGTCAGTGCCAACTGGCGACTACTCAGAGGAGAACCTTCTCTGTTGCGGCTCCGACGCTATGGAATAATCTCCCCATGGAGATCCGCACCCTCACCACTGTCCAGGCCTTCCGCACAGCCCTCAAGATCTGGCTAGCCCGTCAGGCCTGGGGATAAGTTTTTACTTTCGCCCCTCCCGAATGTCGAGTGAATGTTGTGTTTTATTGTTTAATTTATTCTCGCTCACATTTCTTTTTGTATTTGTCCTACACTCCCTTTCCCCTTTTATTGTAAGCCGCCCTGAGTCCCCTCAGGGAAAAGGGCGGCCTATAAATGCATAATAAATGCATAAAATGCATAAATGCAAATGTAATATAGACTTATTACAGTTATTTTCCCCTACAACTTTTAATATTGGCCCAAATGCATTCAAGATAGTTCTCATCATTGTTGTGCTCTATTTCTGTAGAGAGGTAATTATTTCTTATATATAGTGCAACTCTAATAAGGATGAGGTGAAAAGAGATCTTAGTGGTTTGATCTCTGGGATCAGATTGGTGCCACAATATAGCAATAGCAATAGCAATATAGCAATAGCAGTAGACTTATATACCGCTTCATAGGCCTTTCAGGCCTCTCTAAGCGGTTTACAGAGAGTCAGCATATTGCCCCCAACAATCTGGGTCCTCATTTTACCCACCTCGGAAGGATGGAAGGCTGAGTCAACCCTGAGCCGGTGAGATTTGAACCGCTGACCTGCTGATCTAGCAGTAGCCTGCAGTGCTGCATTTAACCACTGCGCCACCTTGGCCTTTGTGAGAGGATGGTGGAAAAAATCTTCCAATGCTCCAACTGAGGAATGAAGCCTGAGCAGAGGACACCTGGACACCATTCATCTGACTCTTGGAAGCTGTTTGAATTGCAGCATTATCTCCTGAACATTTTGGAAAGAGAATCGTAGTTTGGATGCATTGTTTGGACATAATTCAAAGTGGGACAAATTGATTCTTATCTAAGGACATGGGGCAGCTTTTAGAATGCACATTTCCAGAGGTATGAGAGGGAACTATTTGCCTTCTACATTTGCATTTAGGCCAGTATAATTAGCTATATCAGCAAAGTCCATCTACAAAACCATTTCAGGGGGTCCATCATGTAAAATATGTTATCTTGCCTTAGTTTTAATGTCTAATGCATTATATGTGCTGATAGCACATATGACCAAATTAATTTCTAATTCATTACATAGAGAGAACACATAACCAAAACTCTTTGGAGTCCTCCATCATTTTCAAGAATATAAAATCGTCTTGAGATCAAAATGTTTGAGAACCAGGGGTAGTTGATAGAAGGAGCATCCATGGATTAAGTGCATTAAATGTGGACTTTGCATTTGCTGGAAAGCAGGAAGAATAAACGGAGGATGAGGAGTTATTCAGAGATGGTAGCTAAACCTTAGAGGACTAACTACAGATTTTGATTCAGAGAACTTGATTCATGAAAAATCTAATCCGAATCTCATATCCATCATTCATGTTGTGTGAACAGACCAATACAGGGCATGATGTTACTGAGTCTGGTAATGATTGTCTACAAATAAACAATAAAACTCAGAGTTCACTAAAAACCCAACATTTCATCCCTGAGCTACTTATTTTTTCTTTTTTTTATCTATTTTTTTAATTTGAAAAAAGTTAAAATGCAAAACTACAGAAAAATTATTATTTTTATTTTCATTACAATTTAAAAATAACAAGAACAACAAAACAAATAAGACATTAAAAAGTACATTAAAAGAATACACACACACACACACACACACACACACACACACACACACACACATTGAGTTTCCCCACCAAATAAGGTCAGACCTTATTTTCTTTTTGGCCCCAAAATAAGCACTAGGACAAATTCTTGGGGAAACATGATTTCAGGATGATTAGCCCAGCTGGGCACCGTGCTCCCTCGCACATACAAAACATCTGGCAACCACATGCAGTCCAGGTAGCAGCTGCAGCATGCTGGTTCCTTGGTCATGATTGATTTGCATGGGGGTCAAATGGGGGTGCAGCAGTTGGTGATGCTGTTGTGTTGTGGTGTCTGGATGGTGGTTGCATTTCATCTATGGGGTGGGTTTGGGTTTGAGTCTGGTGAGGTTGATTGGTGGTGGCGTCCTGTGTTGTTCTGGGTCCGGTATCAGTTTTCGTGGCTGGGACACATTTGTTGACTAGGGCTTTTTTCCAGATGTCTGGTAGGCAGGAAATATTGTCATGTTTATTCATGTTATGGGGGTGTTTCTCTATTTCAATGGCTTCCATACTTATTGTCTTGTTGAAGTGTTCAGTTTTGGAGGTTAATTTGGTTCCTTCAAAATCAATTTCATGTCTTGTTGTTTTGAGGTGCTGGAAAAGGGAGGAAGTTTTTTCTTCTTTTCTGACTGCGTTCTTGTATTCTGCAATGTGTGCTTTTATTCTCCTATTAGTTTGTCCAATGTATGTGGCTGGGCAGATTTTGCATGATATTTCATAGACTCCTTGGTTTTCTAGCTGGATCTTGTCTTTGAGGTATCTTAAGATGTTGGCTATTTTTTGGTCAGTGCCAAAGGCTGTCTTGATATTGTATTTATGGAGAATTTTGCTGATTTTATCTGTGGTGCTTTTGATGTAAGAGAGAAGGGTGATGCCATTATGTCTCAGTTCTTGGGGGGAGTCTCCCTTTGGATTAGATTGGTAATTGTGTTTCTTTGGAATCCGTTGGAAAGTAATACATTTGGGAGAATGTGTAATTCAGTTTTCAAACTGAAAAGAACAATTTACCTCTAACAGTGCACATGACTAGCAAACTGAGTGCACGCACTGGTTGCATGTGTGTTCCGAACCAGTAATAACATTGGCAGCAACCCTTTCATTTCCAGATGTAAAACAGTTAACATCTTCATTGGCTATTAATAGACTTTTGGTATTTGCCATTCTTTAAGTACTTTACGGAAGCTCAGAGGACTCTTCAGTACATAATAGGTAATTGATTGCCCCAGGTATTTTTCTTTGTCTTTGGGCTGAGCAAATCCATTTGAAAGGACATTGTGGTACTTAAGCTATTACAGACTGACATGTTCCTGGAGCCTATGAGAAAACTTCCTGGAGCTTATGAGGAAAGAATAACACTGAAAAAGAAAAACAGAAATTCAAGAAGAAACCAGCGTGGCTGCACAAAGATCTTTCTGATAAACTGAAAGACAAAAAGGGCAAGTACAAAAAATGGAAAGAGGGACAGGAAAATTCAAAGGTATAGATACAGATTAGGAGAGACCTGGCTCAAAAACGATGAGAGGGACTTTGGAGTGCTAAAGGATGATCAATGGAATATGAGCCAGCAGTGTGTAGCAGCAGCCAAAAAAGCTCATACAACCCTGGGTTGTATAAACAGTGGGATAGAATCAAGTTCACGTGAAGTCTTACTACCTCTGTATTAAAGCCAAGTAATAGAATACTGTAACCAATTTTGGTCACCATACTACAAAATGATGTACCATATGTTGGTTTGACCTATTTAAAGAGCAAAAATATTTTTTAATATACAGATGAAATCTCAAAAAATTTCACTTTTGTAAATATGTGGAATGTTTATTTCATTTGTATGCTGCCCTCTTCCCCCGAAGGGGGACTCAGGGCGGCTCACAACTCAAACCAGGGAAGGAGGATACAGACAAATTAACAACAACACAAAACAATACATAATTTAAAACACACAACAGACATACCATTCGAGATAGGGGCAACGGTTCTTTAGCCCCAGGCCTGTCGGAACAGCCAGGTTTTATGGGCTTTGCGGAAGGCCTGGAGGGTGGTGAGGGTGCGAATATCCATGGGGAGTTCGTTCCAGAGGGTCGGAGCAGCCACAGAGAAGGCTCTCCTCCGGGTAGTCGCCAGTCAACACTGGCCGGCGGATGGAATTCGGAGGAGGCCTAGTCTGTGGGATCTAATCGGTCTGGTGGAGGTAATTGGCAGCAGGCGGTCTCTCAAGTACCCAGGTCCAATACCATGAAGGGCTTTATAAGTGATGACTAGCGCCTTGAAGCGTATCTGGAGACCAATAGGCAGCCAGTGCACCTTGCAGAGGATAGGTGTTACGTAGGTGAACCGAGGTGCACCCATGATCGCTCGCGCAGCTACATTCTGGACAGGCTGAAGTCGCCGAATGCTCTTCAAGGGCTGCCCCATGTAGAGCACGTTGCAGTAGTCCAGTCTAGAGGTCACAAGGGTGCGAGTGACTGTTGTGAGGGCCTCCCGGTTCAGGTAGGGACGCGACTGGTGCACCGGGCGAACCTGGGCAAATGCCCCCCTGGTCACAGCTGACAAGTGGTGTTCAAAAGTCAGCTGTGGGTCTAGGAGGACTCCCAAATTGTGGACCCAGTCTGAGGGGCGTACTGTTTGACCCCCCATCCTGAGAGATGGAACACTTGGCCAATTAGTAGGAGGGAAACACACCAGCCACTCGGTCTTATCTGGATTGAGTACAAGCTTGCTAACCCCCATCCAGTCCCTAACAGCCTCGAGGCCCTCGCACATCACGTCAACCACTTCATTGAGTTGTCACGGGGCGGACAGATGCAGCTGCATATCATCCGCATACTGATGGTATTTTATCCCGTGCCGTCGAATGATCTCACCCAGCGGTTTCATGTAGATATTAAACAGAAGGGGGGACAGGACCGAACCCTGCAGTAGCCCATAAGTCAGGGGCCTAGGGGTCGATCTCTGCCCTCCGACCAACACCGACTGCGACCTGTCCGAGAGGTAAGAGGAGAACCACCGTAGAACAGTGCCTCCCACCCCCACCTCCTGCAGTCGTCGCAGAAGGATACCATGGTCGATGGTATCGAAAGCCGCTGAGAGGTTAAGGAGCACTAGGATGGAGGCACAACCTCCATCACTGGCTCTCCAGAGATCATCGATCAATGCGACCAAAGCGGTTTCCGTGCTGTAGCCAGGCCTAAATCCCGACTGGAAGGGGTCTAGATAATCAATTTCCTCCAAGGACTGCTGGAGCTGAAAGGCAACTACCTTCTCAACAACCTTCCCCACGAAGGGGAGGTTGGAGACTGGACAATAGTTGTTTAAGACCGCTAGATACAAAGATGGCTTCTTCAGAAGGGGTCTCACCACCGCCGCCTTTACAGCGGGGGGAAGAACCCCTCCCAAAGGGAGGCGGTAACAACCGCCTGGATCCAGCCCCGTGCCACCTCTCTGCTGTTAGCGACCAGCCAGGAGGGGCACGGATCCAGTACAGATGTGGAGGTACTTACAGCTCCCATGGCCTGAGCAGAGGACACCTGGACACCATTCATCTGACTCTTGGAAGCTGTTTGAATTGCAGCATTATCTCCTGAACATTTTGGAAAGAGAATCGTAGTTTGGATGCATTGTTTGGACATAATTCAAAGTGGGACAAATTGATTCTTATCTAAGGACATGGGGCAGCTTTTAGAATGCACATTTCCAGAGGTATGAGAGGGAACTATTTGCCTTCTACATTTGCATTTAGGCCAGTATGATTAGCTATATCAGCAAAGTCCATCTACAAAACCATTTCAGGGGGTCCATCATGTAAAATATGTTATCTTGCCTTAGTTTTAATGTCTAATGCATTATATGTGCTGATAGCACATATGACCAAATTAATTTCTAATTCATTACATAGAGAGAACACATAACCAAAACTCTTTGGAGTCCTCCATCATTTTCAAGAATATAAAATCGTCTTGAGATCAAAATGTTTGAGAACCAGGGGTAGTTGATAGAAGGAGCATCCATGGATTAAGTGCATTAAATGTGGACTTTGCATTTGCTGGAAAGCAGGAAGAATAAACGGAGGATGAGGAGTTATTCAGAGATGGTAGCTAAACCTTAGAGGACTAACTACAGATTTTGATTCAGAGAACTTGATTCATGAAAAATCTAATCCGAATCTCATATCCATCATTCATGTTGTGTGAACAGACCAATACAGGGCATGATGTTACTGAGTCTGGTAATGATTGTCTACAAATAAACAATAAAACTCAGAGTTCACTAAAAACCCAACATTTCATCCCTGAGCTACTTATTTTTTCTTTTTTTATCTATTTTTTTAATTTGAAAAAAGTTAAAATGCAAAACTACAGAAAAATTATTATTTTTATTTTCATTACAATTTAAAAATAACAAGAACAACAAAACAAATAAGACATTAAAAAGTACATTAAAAGAATACACACACACACACACACACACACACACACACACACACACACACATGTATTTAGTGTTGCAATCCCTGGTATGCCCAAATATGGGAGGCAGCTTACTGCTTCCATTCTCTGTCTATTGGCTTGTCACAAGAGACCATCCAGACAGAAACCCAATATATTTACTGTTGCTTTTGTTACACACACACACACACACACACACACACACACACACACACACACACATTGAGTTTCCCCACCAAATAAGGTCAGACCTTATTTTCTTTTTGGCCCCAAAATAAGCACTAGGACAAATTCTTGGGGAAACATGATTTCAGGATGATTAGCCCAGCTGGGCACCGTGCTCCCTCGCACATACAAAACATCTGGCAACCACATGCAGTCCAGGTAGCAGCTGCAGCATGCTGGTTCCTTGGTCATGATTGATTTGCATGGGGGTCAAATGGGGGTGCAGCAGTTGGTGATGCTGTTGTGTTGTGGTGTCTGGATGGTGGTTGCATTTCATCTATGGGGTGGGTTTGGGTTTGAGTCTGGTGAGGTTGATTGGTGGTGGCGTCCTGTGTTGTTCTGGGTCCGGTATCAGTTTTCGTGGCTGGGACACATTTGTTGACTAGGGCTTTTTTCCAGATGTCTGGTAGGCAGGAAATATTGTCATGTTTATTCATGTTATGGGGGTGTTTCTCTATTTCAATGGCTTCCATACTTATTGTCTTGTTGAAGTGTTCAGTTTTGGAGGTTAATTTGGTTCCTTCAAAATCAATTTCATGTCTTGTTGTTTTGAGGTGCTGGAAAAGGGAGGAAGTTTTTTCTTCTTTTCTGACTGCGTTCTTGTATTCTGCAATGTGTGCTTTTATTCTCCTATTAGTTTGTCCAATGTATGTGGCTGGGCAGATTTTGCATGATATTTCATAGACTCCTTGGTTTTCTAGCTGGATCTTGTCTTTGAGGTATCTTAAGATGTTGGCTATTTTTTGGTCAGTGCCAAAGGCTGTCTTGATATTGTATTTATGGAGAATTTTGCTGATTTTATCTGTGGTGCTTTTGATGTAAGAGAGAAGGGTGATGCCATTATGTCTCAGTTCTTGGGGGGAGTCTCCCTTTGGATTAGATTGGTAATTGTGTTTCTTTGGAATCCGTTGGAAAGTAATACATTTGGGAGAATGTGTAATTCAGTTTTCAGGTGGTCTGTGCAAAGAACAATTTACCTCTAACAGTGCACACGACTAGCAAACTGAGTGCACGCACTGGTTGCATGTGTGTTCTGAACCAGTAATAACATTGGCAGCAACCCTTTCATTTCCAGATGTAAAACAGTTAACATCTTCATTGGCTATTAATAGACCTTTGGTATTTGCCATTCTTTAAGTACTTTATGGAAGCTCAGAGGACTCTTCAGTACATAATAGGTAATTGATTGCCCCAGGTATTTTTCTTTGTCTTTGGGCTGAGCAAATCCATTTGAAAGGACATTGTGGTACTTAAGCTATTACAGACTGACATGTTCCTGGAGCCTATGAGGAAACTTCCTGGAGCTTATGAGGAAAGAATAACACTGAAAAAGAAAAACAGAAATTCAAGAAGAAACCAGCATGGCTGCACAAAGATCTTTCTGATAAACTGAAAGACAAAAAATGGAAAGAGGGACAGGAAAATTCAAAGGTATAGATACAGATTAGGAGAGACCTGGCTCAAAAACGATGAGAGGGACTTTGGAGTCCTAAAGGATGATCAATGGAATATGAGCCAGCAGTGTGTAGCAGCAGCCAAAAAAGCTCATACAACCCTGGGTTGTATAAACAGTGGGATAGAATCAAGTTCACGTGAAGTCTTACTACCTCTGTATGAAAGCCAAGTAAGACCACACCTCGAATACTGTAATCAATTTTGGTCACCATACTACAAAATGATGTACCATATGTTGGTTTGACCTATTTAAAGAGCAAAAATATTTTTTAATATACAGATGAAATCTCAAAAAATTTCACTTTTGTAAATATGTGGAATGTTTATTTCATTTGTATGCTGCCCTCTTCCCCCGAAGGGGGACTCAGGGCGGCTCACAACTCAAACCAGGGAAGGAGGATACAGACAAATTAACAACAACACAAAACAATACATAATTTAAAACACACAACAATCATACCATTCGAGATAGGGGCAACGGTTCTTTAGCCCCAGGCCTGTCGGAACAGCCAGGTTTTATGGGCTTTGCGGAAGGCCTGGAGGGTGGTGAGGGTGCGAATCTCTTTTTGACCAATAGGCAGCCAGTGCACCTCGCAGAGGATAGGTGTTACGTGGGTGAACCGAGGTGCACCCACGATCGCTTGCGTGGCTGCATTCTGGACAAGCTGAAGTCGCCGAATGCTCTTCAAGGGCTGCCCCATGTAGAGCATGTTGCAGTAGTCCAGTCTAGAGGTCACAAGGGTGCGAGTGACTGTTGTGAGGGCCTCCTGGTTCAGGTAGGGATGCAACTGGTGCACCAGGCGAACCTGGGCAAATGCCCCCCTGGTCACAGCTGACAAGTGGTGACCTTGGAGTTTTAGTCCAACCCCCTGCTTAGGCAGGAGACCATTTACCATTCAGGACAAATGGCTGTCCAATCTCATTTTAATAACTTCCATTGATAGAACTCCCACAGTCTCTGGAGGCAAGCCATTCCACTGATCAATTCCGTTTATATCATTTATGAAGATATTGAAGAGTGCTGGGTCAAGACCGAATCTGGATGTACCCCACTGTATGATTCCATGGGTGAAATTCAGCAGATTTTGACAGGTTTGGAGCAACCATTAGCAGAAATTTTGAGTAGTTTGGAGAACTGGGAAATACCACCTCTGGCTGGCCCCAGAGTAGGGTGGGAATGGAGATTTTGCAGTATCCTTTCTCTGGAGTGTGGAGGGAATGGAGATTTTGCAGTATCCTCCCCCTGCCACACCCACCAAGCCATGCCCACAGAACCGCTACTAAAAAAAATTGAATTTCACCACTGTATAATTCCCTCTATGTAGGTGTAATTCCATTGAGGACTACCTGCTGAATGCAGTTAATTAGCCAGTTGCTATCTTATATCTGTGGACTGGACATCTCTCTCCAGGAGTGTCAAGTGCATTTAGAAAGAAAATGACAACAATCATAGCATTTTTTTTATTCAGTACACTTCTTCAATCACTTTTTGCATCAGGTAAGGAAAATGCACCAGTGTGTTGATTCATTTTTCCGAGGTAGCTTATCACTGATCTTTGCTTTTGGAGACTGGTTTTCAGAGAGTATTTATTTAGATAATTTATATAATGTTTGGATTTCTTGCATGACTTGTTTCCTACTTCTAAATCAAAGGATTGAATGAATACTTACCAGAGAGTTTCTTGAATTCTGATATTGTTTTTTCCATTTTAGTGCCTTCTCCCTGTGTCTTCCCATTTATTTACCGTGGAAAAGTCTACAATTCTTGCACTAAAGATGCAAGCCAGAACCGCACATGGTGTGCCACAACTGCAAACTATGATCAATCTCAACAATGGAAGTATTGTGCGACTAAAGGTTTGACATATTTCAATTTCTGAGTTACATTACTCTGTAGGGTTAGGAAATATAACAATTATCCTGAAACAGTCAACTGATTCCTTTTATAACTGTTTCTGGGCCTATTCTGGTATAGAAATAAAACAGGCATTCTAGAGTGTTTGTCTTCACTTTAGTAAGCTTAACCTAGCTCTACCACAACACTGTAGCTGCCCATCAATGTGCAGCTTAATTATATAAAACTAAAAAGATGTGGTTTGGATGACAAGTCACTTAATCCCTCTCCCAGAAGTGAATCTGTGTCTCAAAGTATATATTTGGTGTGAAAGAATTAATGTGTTTTATAATAGTGCCTATGATTTGGCTTCATCATAATAACTTTCCTTGGTTTATCATGATATGTGTACTCACTCCTTGGGAATCTCTTATTTAAAAAGTGCCATTCTTTTATAAATCCTGTTTTATGATGTTCTCCTTAACCCTTTTCTTGAAATTAAGGATATTGGTTTGATGGGTGGGGAGAGAAATTTCTCCCAAAACCCTAAATCCACATTAGGATAACACTATTCCAAAGCAATGTTCAATTTTCAGACTAATGTCTTCCTTCCAACAATTTTGGAAGCTGGATAGCTGTTTTAAAACATACACTTCCTTTTGTGTTTGGAACATAACAGCAATAGCATTTAGACTTATATACTGCTCCACAGAGCTTTACAGCCAAGTCTAAGAGTTTACAGAGACAATATATTGCCCCCAACAATGTGAATCCTCATTTTACTGACCTCACAAAGATGGATAGCTGAGTCAACCTTGAGCTGGTGATAATGGAACTGCAGAACTACTGGTAGTCGGCAGTCAGCAGAAATAGCCTGCAGTACTGCATTGCAATCACTGTGCCACCATAGCTCATTAGATATGTGATGAAAAATGTGCATGTGCGAGGAAGATGGCTGCCTGAGCTTTTCACTCGGGGTTGAGGAGAAAGGAAACCTCGAAAAAATCGACCCTCTTCTGCAGCCAGACTGCTGAAGGGCGAAGCCTGGGTAAGAGGATACTGAGAGGGTGCTGGAAAAACGAGCACCTGGAGAAATGCTGTTCGGATGGCTTTGGGTGACGCAGTGTCGGGCGGTGCTGAGAAGCCTGCGGGCGGCCTCCCCCGCTACAGACGGCGTGGGTGGCGGTTTCCAGCTGACAGATCGCCGCAGCTTGCCTTCCTTGCGAGACGCCGCGGAGCCACTGGAAAGTGAAGCCTCCCCTCCCTCCTCTTGCGGATGGTGGTTCCTAGCGGATGGCAGTTCCAGTGCTGTATTAGATTGCCGCAGTCCTGCCTTTGTTCTGCGTGGCGCCGTTGGGCCTTTGAACTGGGCGCACCCCCCTTTTCCACCCTCCATCGTGGACGCAGCGCTCAGCTTTGGACCCGGATTGTCACGGTCTTATTTTTGTTCATGCTGCTGAGACGCTGGGTGTGCTGTCCTCAGGGGGGTTGGTGAGTTTGTTGCTGGGACGCCGTGGGCCGAAGGGTTAGGCTCGCTGCTGTTATTGCTACCGACCCAAACGCACCCCCCTTCCATCACAACTCTTTTCAACTTTTGACTATCATGGCCTGCCTCTTGGCTCATGTTGCTGTTGCTGCTGCTATCTGTGGTTGCTTTAGGAGCCCCCATTTTAGACGCCTGACTGTCCTCACCTTTCGACCGGCTTTACCCCCGCCTTTACCCTCAAGACCAACATTTTGGAATAAGCTGAGATATTTGAATCCACCTCCGGCCTCGCTGAGACTCCCAGCCATTTTCCTGTATACCATCCTGCACCTTAATCTTGCAGATAGAAGAAGGCAGGGGACGAATAGGACATGGGCAGGGGGCCTGCTTGGCACCTTCCCCCAATTGACATTAACCCTCCAACCATTTTAAACTCTTGGGCCTTGCCCTTTTTGCTGGACTCCACAGAGGAGAAGATCAAGAACATTAAGTTTTCTCCTCTCTTGCACAGTACGCAAAAAACTTTTAGCAATGCAGTGTGACTGGTATGTTTGATTGATGATTGTACCCACTTTTTAAACTTCATTATTGTTGTATTTTCTGTGTTTTTAACTGACCTATGTGGGGAATGCATGGACGAGTGACTGTGTTTATGTGAGACGATGACTGATTCGAAGGGCTTGTCGGGGAACGCGGGGGCTATAGGGGTGGTTGGTGGGACTACGGACACGGGAGTGGGCTGGAGCATTACGGTCTTAACAGGGAGGGGCAGATATGGCGGGGACTTTAGGGCAGGCCATTACCGGGGAAGGAGGGCTCGCTACGTTACAGAGATCCCTCCTTCCGGCCCTATGAGTCCCACTCCAAGGCCAGGTGGTGTGAGTAATCAGGACCCTGGCCTCAGGTTGCTGGCGCTAAATGCCAGGTCTGTAGTTCATAAAGCTCCTCTCGTTCGGGACTTGATTTTAGACGAGAGGGCAGACCTGGCATGTATTACTGAGACCTGGCTGGGCCCGGAGGGAGAAGTCCCCCTCGTAGAGATGTGCCCAGAGGGTTTTCAGGTGCACCATCAGCCGAGAGCTCAGAGAAGGGGTGGGGGTGTGGCAATTGTTATCTGAGAGTCTCTAGCACCTCGTAGGATCCCTGCTCCAGAGCTTGTCAGGTGTGAGTCCCTGCTGGTGAAGTTGGACCTCAAGGGTCAAGTGGGTCTGCTGCTAACGTACCTGCCTCCTAACTGCATTGCAACAGCCCTCCCCTCGCTCCTCGAGTCGAAGGCCGAGCTGGCAGTTGAGTTCCCCAGGCTTATGGTTCTGGGGGATTTCAATCTGCCTTTGCTCGGTGAACACTCTGATGGAGCGCAGGAGTTCATGGCTTCCATGACAACCATGGACTTGACCCAAGTAATCCGAGGACCAACCCACTCAGCGGGTCACACGCTTGACCTCGTATTCCTCTTGGAGCAGTGGAATTGTGATCTTGGTCTGAGGGGTAGCGAGATCTTGCCCCTGTCATGGTCAGACCACTACCTATTGAGGCTTGACTTTCGGAGACCAAACCCCCACTGTAGGGAGGAGGAACCGACCAGGTGGTTCCGCCCCAGGCGACTTATGGACCCTTCGGGGTTCCAGACGGAGCTTGGGGTTATTCCTGATACTCTCACCCGCAGTTCGGCGGAGACTCTGGTTGCTGCCTGGGATCTGGCAGTGGCGGAGTCTCTTAACCGGATTGCACCTCTATGGCCGCTCCGAGGCAGTGGATCCCGGAAGGCTCCTTGGTTTACTGAGGAACTCCGGGAGATGAAGCGCCGAAGGGGACGCCTAGAGCACCTATGGAGGTCCAGCAAATCCGAATCGAGCCAAGCATTTTTGCCAACCTACACCAGAGATTACGTTCGGGCAATTAAGACGGCTAAGAAAACACACATTGCCTCTCTGGTTGCGTCTGCTGAGTCACGCCCAACTGCCCTGTTTAGGATAACCCGTTCCCTCCTAAATAGGAGGGATACGGGCGATCCGCTGCAGGGCAGGGCTGAGGACTATGTCCAATTTCTCGCAGACAAGGTTGCTCGGCTCCGGGCGGACCTGGACTCCAATTCTGCAGTACCAGCCGAGGCACTAAGGGATGATTTGGTAAGTCATCGCTGGATTGAATTTCAAGCTGTTGCCCCTGAGGATGTGGACAAGGCCATGAGAGCTGTAGGTGCCTCCACATGTGTGCTGGACCCATGCCCTTCCTGGCTGGTTGTAAACAGCAGGGAGGTGACACGAGGCTGGATCCAGGCGGTTGTTACCGCCTCTCTTCGGGAGGGGATCTTTCCCCCCGCTTTAAAGGTGGCGGTGGTGAGACCCCTCCTGAAGAAACCATCCTTGGATCCAGCTGTTTTAAATAACTATCGTCCAGTCTCCAACCTCCCCTTTGTGGGGAAGGTTGTTGAGAAGGTGGTGGCCTTTCAGCTCCAGCGGTCCTTGGAGGAAGCCAGCTATCTCGATCCGTTCCAGTCTGGCTTCAGACCTGGCTGCAGCACAGAAACCGCTTTGGTCGCATTGACCGATGATCTCTGGAGAGCCAGGGATGGAGGCCATGCCTCCATCCTAGTGCTCCTTGACCTCTCGGCGGCTTTCAATACCATCGACCATGGTATCCTTCTGCGACGACTGCGGGAGGTGGGGGTGGGAGGCGCTGTTTTACAGTGGTTCTCCTCTTACCTCTCGGACAGGTCGCAGTCGGTGTTAGTTGGGGAGCAGAGATCGACCCCTAGGCCCCTAACGTGTGGGGTGCCTCAGGGTTCGGCCCTGTCCCCCCTTCTTTTCAACATCTACATGAAACCGCTGGGTGAGATCATTCGACGGCACAGGATAAAGTACCATCAATATGCGGACGATACTCAATTGTATCTGTCCGCCCCGTGCCAACTCAACGAAGCGATGGATGTGATGAGCCAGGGGCTGGATGCTGTTAAAGACTGGATGGGGATCAACAAGCTTGTGCTCAATCCAGAAAAGACCGAGTGGCTGCTGTGTTTCCCTCCCAAGAATTGGCCAAGTACTCCATCTCTCAGGCTGGGGGGTCAAATTGTACGCCCCTCAGACAGGGTTCGCAACTTGGGAGTCCTCCTGGACCCACAGCTGACCTTTGAACATCATTTGTCAGCTGTGACCAGGGGGGCATTTGCCCAGGTTCGCTTGGTACATCAGTTGCGTCCCTACCTGAACCGGTAGACCCTCACAACAGTCACTCGTGCACTTGTGACCTCTAGGCTGGAATATTGCAATGTGCTCTACATGGGGCTGCCCTTGAAGAGCATTTGGCGACTCCAGCTAGTCCAGAATGCGGCCGCGCAAGCGATTGTGGGTGCACCTTGTTTCACCCACGTAACACCTATCCTCCGCGAGCTGCGCTGGCTACCTGTTGATCTCCGGGTGCGCTTCAAGGTGCTACTTATCACCTATAAAGCCCTTCATGGTAGTGGGCCTGGGTACTTGAGAGACCGCCTACTGCCAATTACCTCCACTAGACCGATTCGATCGCATCGATTAGGCCTCCTCCGAATTCCATCTTCTAGCCAGTGCAAATTGGCAACTACCCGGAGGAGAGCCTTCTCGGTGGCTGCTCCGTCCCTTTGTAACGAACTCCCCATGGAGATTCGGACCCTCACTACCCTCCAATCCTTCTGCGCTGCTGTAAAGATCTGGCTGTCCCGGCTAGCCTGGGGTTAAGAATTGTGCGATTGTTGTGTTTTTCTTTTTTTAACATGCTGTATTGTCTATTGTTTGTTGTTTCCCCCTCCCTTTTGAATTGTGAGCCACCCTGAGTCCCCTTAGGGAAAAGGGCGGCATACAAATAAAGGCAAAAGTAAAAGTAAAAAAAAAGACTCTTCAAATACACACATTATAAAGGGGCTCAATAATATGAACATAAAATCTGGAATAATATGGTATGGAACATGGCTAAAATAATATATATCTTTTACTGCTTTCTCTTATGCTTAGAATATGGTGGTAATTCTGGTGGAAAACAATGTGCATTCCCCTTTACGTACAGGGAACAAACATATTATACTTGCACAAATGAAGATGCAGAAATAGGGACATTCGGGTGTGCAACAACTGGGAGTTATGATAAGGACAAACAATGGAGCTACTGTGCTGATACCAGTAAGATAACTGTGTGATGTTAGCTTATTTGATGTAATAGGAATAGCTAGGTTACTTGTACACAAAGGAAAGTAGAGGGACTTTTTAATTGATAAAAAATGGATAAATGAAGTTGAGAGTGGTGCAGAAGTGAATACATTTTGGAGGAAGGGAGAAATTATACTGCGTAGTGTAGAGGCAGAGAATTTAACCAACGTCCCTAGATCTAGTCCCTTACAACTTGAGAAATAGATTAATAAAGTCATGTAAACTGATAATATTCAATGTAAAACACAAATACTAGTTTAATTAGGGGTGGCCAATTAATTTTCTCAAAAGGCCACATGAGGAATTGGAGCTGTTGTGGAAGGCCAAACCAATTACTCCCAACTGCACCACATTCATTTGCTTTTAAGGTGGTGCTTTGAGGATATGGCTGTGTGTGGCTGAGCCCAGGCCACCTCAGGTGATGACCATGGCTGCCTCTTCAAGCTACTCCAGGCGAGGGGTGAGCACTGTGCAGAAAAAGGCATTTTCTCCTTGCCTTCCTTTGGGCATAACTGGTAATTGCGCAGAGCCTACCCTGGGTTTCTTTTTCCACCTCCTGGAGGGCACTTACAGGTACTCCTCAATTTACAACAGTTCATTTAGTGACTGTTCAAAGTTACAATGGCACTGAAAAAAGTGACATGATCATTTTTCACTATAACAAGCTGTGTAGCATCCCTATGATGTGATCAAAATTCAGAAGCTTGGCAACTGGTTCATATTACCACTGCTATGTCCCAAGTTCATGTTATCATCTTTTGCATCCTTCTGACAAAGCCAATGGCAAAGCCAGATTCAATTAACAACCATGTTACTAACTAGTTAACTGAAGTGATTCATTTAACAACTAGAAAAATCATAAAATGGGGCAAAACTTAAAATGTTTCACTTAACAACAGAAATTTTGGGCTCAGTATCAGTCATAAGTTGAGGACTACCTGTATTTAATTTGATTTCTAATTTTTAATTGACCTCACATTGGCCTGAAGAGCTGATTGGTTGGAGGCCATAAAATCCCTAATACTAGTTTATTATATTTGTATCTCCAATTTAAATAATCCATATAAGGTTCACCGTTTCAAGAATAAATATTTGTTTTAGTATAATTTCTGATATACTGTAATTGAGGCAAAAATACTTTAACTCAAATGCTGAACCCAATAATCAGTGATTACTAACTCTCTTCCTCATTTTTTCATCACTGTTCAGGACTATCTGCATATTCACAGGGACCTTGTGTGTTTCCTTTTATCTACAAGGGGAAATCCTACTCATCTTGCACAAAAGCTGGGACTTCTGATGGAAAGCTCTGGTGCTCTTTGAGCAGCAACTATGATAGAGAACCAAAATGGACTTACTGTACACCCTCAGGTATGCAAAAACATAGATGATAGAAGGAAATACTTTGGACAATCCTGCTATCTAGCTCTGCAAATTATTAAACTGTGATAGGAGAGAATCAGACTCAAATCCATAGTAAGTTGCAAAAATTCTCTAGATCACTTTCCACTAGTTACTTTTATCAATCCAATTTGGATGGATATTTTGCAGTTCTCCGAACTACTCAAAATTTCTGCTACTGGTTCTCCAGAACCTGTCAGAACCTGCTGAATTTACCCCTGGTAGGCCTGCTCTAAAACAACTTTTTGGCTTTTTATCTAATCCTAGCTCATACGTATCAGGATAGTGAGTGAACAGATGTTCAACTGTTGTGGAGCCATCATTGGCCATGAGTGCATCAAGGAAAAACTATGTGTTTTCCTGTCTTGGTAACCATTTAGGACTGTAGGAATTAATAGTCAGGTATTAAGCTATTCCTTTGTTAGAGGAATTAGGAAGAAGTAATGGAAGGTGAGAATAACCTTGGAAGATGGGGGTTGGGGAAATGATTCAATAAAAACCAGCTTAGTCCACAGAACAGGATTATGGCAAGTCTCGCAACTTTCAGACTTGCAAGATTCTGCTAATGTAACCTTGCATACAGTAGAATTAATCCATCTGATCATGCTTCCTGACTGGGCTACCAGATTACCCTGACAGAAATCAATCAATTTAAGCAGGAAGATACAGTATGTATGTAACCATTTAAGCATATCTATTTTGTTATTGGATAAATCCATTTTTCAACAGCTATACATGACATATACAATGTCTTAATAAGATCAATTTCACATGGAATCTTAATCACCCCATTGCTCATCCAATTCTATTTGTTTTTAAGATTGATTATTTTGGGAGTGCTGCCTAATTTCTTCCCCCATTATCTTTCCTTTTCAGAATTACGTCCTTGCAGGTTTCCTTTCCAATTCAACAAAAAAACCTACTTTCATTGTACAAGAGATGGTGCATCTGATAACCAATTGTGGTGTGCCACAACTGCAAACTATGACGAGAACAGTAAATGGAGGGCATGTGCCAGTGAAGGTAGGAGAAACTACAGTGTGGTATAGACACCTGTTCATGAGACTTTGATTTCCTACTTACTCCCAGTTTCTCCATTGATTCTGCTTGTGAGAAGCCAGCTGTGAAGTTCACAATTGACAGCCATGTAACTGTGGAATGCTATAATCATTATAAATGCATACTGGTTGTGAGGTGCCTGAATCAGGATCATATGGGTTTGTAGGTTTGTGACCTTCCTAGTTGGCTAGCAATCACTCATGATTGTTAGTCTTGAAATTATGTGATTGTAAGTTTTGATTTACTGATTCTCTTTGTCAGAAGTTTGCAAATGCTGATCACATGATCTAGGATGCTGCTGTCATAAATACATGCTGGTTGCGAAGTGGCCACATTTTGATCATGTCACCATTGGGATGATGCGATATTTACTGGTTGTAAATCATTTTCCAGTGCCATTTCAAACAGTTATTACATCAATAGTTGTAAATTGAGGACTATTTGTAGAATCTTCAAGGACTCACCATGGTTAGGTAAGAGTTATGGAGAACTGGAATGTGGAGGGGACACATACCAAAATGCTGTTCACTGATGAAAAATTATAAGGTTCTGCATAATAGGAAAAAGACAGGTGATACAAATTTGTTGGTAATACTTCATTCATGGTGATCATTCCACAGTATGGGATAAGGTACCATCAGTATGCTGATGGTACCCAACTTTATCCATGCCTGGTGACATACATATTGCTGACAATACCTCTCTCAGTGTCAGAAGGCTGTGAGGGCATGTAGGGAGACAACAGACTTCAGAACCCGCATAGCAAGACTGAGTGGCTGTGGATATATGGAGCCCCGACCTGGGAATTTAAGATCTTTACTTCTGCATGGGGTTGCATTTTCCTAGACAGATCTGGGGTACAACTAAGAGTTTCTTCTAGAATCTTGCTGAAGGATTAGGTAGATGCTGTGGCTAGGAGACCCTTTGCAAAACTTTATATTGTATACTAGTTAGGACCTTTCCTGGATTGTAAGGCCCTGTCTCAGTTATTCATGCCCTGGTCATCTTGTGCTTGGGCTATTTCAGTGTGATTTACATGAAACTACTATTGAATAACATTTGGAAGCTACAACTATCAGAAATGCTACAGCAGTTTTAAGAGCTTTTAAGGTAGCCTATGTAACACCTTTGTTGCAGGAGCTACACTGGTTGCAATGGAGCTGAGAGGAGCCATGAGTAAAACTGGCATTCTATTTTTATACCTCAGGATCAGTGGTGGGTTGAAGGTGGTATGCCTTGGTACGGGTGTACCGGAGCCTTCCTGGAGCACCAGGAACCATTCTGGTACGGTGCTCCAGAGGACCCACCCGAGCTCCTCACCTGTTCTTTAGAGCCTTCTGCACTTCTGCGCAGGCACTTGGTGCATACAGTGCCTGAGCGATGCTCCGCTGAGCACTTGGAGCGTCATGGAGGCTTGTGGAAGCTTCGCTGGCAGCTACGACGCATGTCCGCGCCACATGCATCCATGTGAGTGACACCAGGCCCATTCCAACTGTACCGGTTAGAATGGGATCTGGAACCCACCACT
This sequence comes from Thamnophis sirtalis, assembly GCF_051295495.1. Lineage (NCBI taxonomy): Eukaryota > Metazoa > Chordata > Lepidosauria > Squamata > Natricidae > Thamnophis > Thamnophis sirtalis. The sequence goes on along the minus strand of NW_028261384.1, from coordinate 106,931,984 downwards.
GCTCAGGATACAGGAAATTGTAAACAAAGTATAATTATTGGTTAACAAATCTCTTATTATCTGTATACCACATATATAAGTAATACTGTTCAACTTGGAATAGCATGTGTACAGAAAGTGCTGATCAGGTGTTCTTAGCATGACCTATACCCTTAAAACCCTGTTTGGCTCACAGACAAGCTAAATTTCATGTTACCTTACTTTTTCAGCAACAGCTCTTGCAAAAAGCTTCTAGGTTCTTCTCTAACTGCATCTTACACAACTATGTTTTCTTGGTAATGTCTACTTTTAGCCTAATCAAACATTCGGATCTTGCTTTTTCTTAGCAAAGCATGTTGGCAATTTCCTTTTCCAATGTTGGTGCTGTCAGGTAAGAAATGTATTGAAGGAGAGAGAGGGAGGGAGGGAGGAGAGAGAAAGAGAGAATGAAAAACATTATAAGAAAATAGATTAAATGGTGGTTTGGGGGTCCTAGGCCTTCAGTCTTTGATAGGACAAAGAGTAGGAGTTCCAGCGAGTTGAAATGTTTGGAATGTTTACTGGATAAGATCAAAGTTCATCTCAATATAAAGACTACCTTCTTTTTTATTTTTATTTTTCCAATATCTACAGAATATGAAGGCAACTCTAAAGGCAAGAGCTGTGTTTTTCCATTCATCTACAATGGGAAAACATTCACTTCTTGCACCAATCAAAATTCAGAGGATGGAAGATTTTGGTGTTCTGTCACAAGGAACTATGACAAAGACCGGCAATGGAGTTACTGTGCTGATACAAGTAAGATAAATCAGAAGTTGCTATATTAAGAATCAGAAATCAGAATGTGAACGTTTCTTAAAATACCTGGGTACAATAGTTTAGTTGACATACCAAATTTAGGAATAATGTCGACATAACATAGGAAAATAAATGTGCCATAGTGATTATTGCAAACTAAAAGAGGAAAAAAAAGGTATCGCTGAATTGGATGGAAGTCAATATTTAATTTATTGATATCATTATCCTTAAGGTGACCAGATTTTCAGATTGGTAAAGAGGGACACCATTGACGCGGGAGGGGAAGGGGGGCTTGATTAAAAATTTTATATTTTGTCAAAAGGTCACCCCAGGACACTGAAACCAGCATAAATACGAATCTGTTGCCAAACAATTTTTTTTAAAAAATATATTTTATTCAATTTTCGCATTCCATTTGCAATCATTTATATACAGGGTATTCACTATAAGAAAAGAAAAAAAAAGAAAAAGGGAATAAAACGAACAAATAAAAAGGAAACACAACTCATCATTCACAACCCCACCTAACCCTTCCATCCTCCATACACCCCATCTACCCCCTCCAACTTTCCTTTCTCCCTCTAACACTCCCCTCCTACTTCCCTTTCCCCTCAAACCTTCCTTCTCCCCTTACTCCCCAGACACCCTCCTTACATTCCCCTTACTCCTTCCTTACTCCTCCCTCTTCTTTCCCTCTACCTCCCTCCTTGGTGTATGCCTTTATTCGAGTGTTGTTTGATCTGATAAAGGTAAAATGAACCAAGGAAAAAAAAGAAAAAAAAAAGAAAAAAAAAAGAACCACCGTATATAAATACATTTTTGTTCTTATTAAGGCTATGTTAACACCCCCCCACCCCACCCCCCACAAATCCCCATCCCTAATCCTCCCGACTTCCCAGGGCCCACACCTGGCACTACCTTCTGTCTAAAATATCTTGTATACATATGGATTAAAAAATAAAAGTAATATATCAAAAGAAAAAAAAAAACAGAGAAAGAAAAAAAAAGGGAAAAAAGAAAAAAAAAGGAAACCACTCTTTGTGTTGATCTCAGCCCCCCATCTTTATCTATGTTTAAATAGTATAAATCATTCTATCTATATTTTATTCTCGTCTCTTACTTCTTTGCTATTTACCCCAACCTTCTGTAGGTTCTCCCGTTCCTCTTCCTAAACCTCATGATCCCTTCCGATAAAATTTAAGCAACGTGGTTCATGCCATATATTCAAATATAACTTTACAGACAAGTAATCAAACTTTCCCTTCTAGTAAAATTTAAACAGCGTAAATGATCTTTCTTTTCCCCCTTTTCAAACAGTAATTCGAAATAATCTAGCCAAGCTTCCCCTTCTTAGTAAAATTAAGCAGCGTAGATCAAATATTACTTTACACAGGAATCAATTTCTATCTTAAGATAATTCCAACCAACTTCCTCTTCTAATAGGATTTAAATAACGTAATTCATTCCACATGCATTTTACCCTCATCCCTTACTTGTCTGATATTTTTCCCTTCAAATAAAAGTTAAATAGCATGGATCATTCCACATATTCAAATAATACTTTCAGCAAGAGTCAGTTAACCTTCTATTTTAAAGTAGTCCCTTCTAACAAAGTTTAAACAACATAAATCATTCAGCATTCTTTTTACACTTATCTTAAAATAATCCCAACCGACTTTCTGTTCTAATAAGCTTTAAACAACATAAGTTTTACCCTCATCCCTTGCTTGTCTGATGTTTACCACAAATAACGTAGTTCATTCCACATGCATTTTACCCTCATCCCCTTACTTGTCTGATATTTACCACTATCAAATTTATACTAGCATTTGTTTAAAATGTAACTCAGAGCAATTTCAACCAACTTTCCCTTCATATAAAAGTTAAATAGCATGGATCATTCCACATGTTCAAATAATACTTTCAGCAAGACTCAGTTAACCTTCTATTTTAAAGTAGTCCCTTCTAACAAAGTTTAAACAACATAAATCATTCCGCATTCTTTTTACACTTATCTTAAGATAATCCCAACCAGCTTTCTGTTCTAATAAGCTTTAAACAACGTAAATTTTACCCTCATCCCTTGCTTGTCTGATGTTTACCACTATCAAATTTATGCTAACGTTAATTTAAAATCTAGCTCAAAGTAGTTTCACCCAGCTTTCCCTTCTGATAAAAATTAGTCCGCTTTTTCTACCGGAGAGAGGTCTCAAACCCCCATTCAGTCCTCAACTTTAGCAAGCATTTTAAAGTGTCTAGATTCTCGATCTCCGTTTTTCTGCTTCTCCGAGGGAGGAGGGGCTACCCCCTCCATCTTGCAACCACATGGCCAGCCGCTTGGCTTCTCCTTCCGCTTGTCTCTCCACTCTTCCAAGCGCGTCAGGAAGTCCCGCCTTCAGAATCCTACAATAGAAATCTTGAGCCTCCGAAACAGAGTTAAGACGAAATCTTTGATTCTCAAATGTAACCGTGATACCGGCAGGGGCCTCCCATCTGTATCGAATCTGTTGACTCCTAAGCTCCTTAGTTAAAAAGGCGTAATCCCTTCTTGCTTTCAGCATCTGAAAAGGAATATCTTTGAAAACAATCAGGTCCTGGCTGTCAACTCGGAAACTGTTATTATGAAGCTTTTGCACAATCGCATTTCTAGATTCTTTTGTAGAGAAATGTATAATTATGTCCCTCGGGAGCTGTCGCTGTTCCGCTATCAATGAGTTCTGGCGATAGATTTTCCGAATCTGCCAATCAAAGTTAAGTCCCGGGCTTCCCAGCGCATGGCTGAAGGCTTCAGCAAAGGTCTGTTTCAAATTCTCTTGCTCCTTTTCACGGAATCCTCTGACTCTTATTGCAGATGCCTTCCTATTAAAATTTATCATCATAAGCTGTTTTTCGTTATCTCTAATTTTTTGTTGTAAAATTTGAATATTGGTAGTCAAATTAAAATTAGCCTTCTCCAGACTTTCCAATTTGTTCTCTATTTCAGCAGAGTAATCTGACAGGGCAGACACAGCTGCAAACGTATTCGCCTTCATTTGATTAACTTTAGATTTTAAATCATCATATAATTCCAATACAAATTCCCTAATTTCTTTCTTAAAAGCATTAAGCATTTTAAAGAGATATTCCTGTGTTAAAAGTTCTCCAGCAGAGGGCATAGGAGACAAAGGCTGTGTTTCCAGTAAAGATTCTTTAAATTCTTTAGACACATTTGTAGCAAGACGCTTCTTTGACCTGGGTGCCATAATAAATAAACAAGTAAGCAGAGCTTCGCTCCCCTCTATTTCCAAAGAAGAAGAGTTTATTTTGTTAAGGAGCGGTCTGCAGGAAGATAAAACCGGCTAAGTACATCAATCATCCACGGAGAGAAATCGCCATTTTGAGGTCTATTTAGACAAAGAAGTCTCTAAGACGAATGGTGCTGGTATTTACGATAGTAATGAAAGCATAAATCTCACAGGGGTGGGACCCGCCCGTATCAATTCTAGCTTGAAAAAACTTTGTTTTGTCCTGGGGGGGGCTAGCCTGTCTGGGGCTGCCAAAAAAAAAAAAAAGGCAGCTGAGAAGAACTGGCTGGAGATAGAAGCTCCGCTTCGGCTGGATCTAATCTCTTTCCACAGCCAAAAAAAAGAAAAAAGGCTGTGGCTTACGAGTAGACCCTAGCCTACAGAGCTATCCTCCCTGCCCCTTTCTTAGCCAAAAAGGGGTGCTATCTATGATCTTATTTAGATATACAAACCAGATCTCTGAGGAGCTCGGTGGAGCCCTCCTCGGCAACAGGCCACGCCCCCAGGAAGCCCAAACAATTTTTTGATCATGTGACCATGAGGATGCTGCAACAGTCGCTAAGTGTGAAAAATGGTCGCAACAGTCGCTAAGTGTGAAAAATGGTCACCAGTCACTGTTTTCAATGCCATTGTAACTTTGGTCACTAAATGTTTTCCCCTCCTCGAGACATCTCACTTCTTCCTTCATTCCTCTTGCTTATCTACCTTCATCTTATCCGTCTTCTGCTCTTTCCCTCTCTTCCTTCCTTTCTCCTTCCATCCTCTCTTCGTTCCTCACTCACTCCCTTCCTCCTTTTCTCTTCCTTCCTCCTTCCATTCTTTCAGCTTCATTTTTTTTGTCTATCTACCTTCTCTGTCTTTCTGCTCTTTCCATTTCTCTCTTCCTCTTCGCTTCTGTTCCTTCCTCCTTCCATCCTTTCACCTTCCCTCCTTCCTATTTCTTCCTTCTTCCTTCCTTCTGCCTATCTACCTTCACCTTCTCTGTCTTTCTGCTCTTTCCCGGTCTTCCCCTTTCCTCCCTCCCTCCCTTCTTTCCTTTTTAGTTCCATCTTTTCTTCTTTCTTCTCTCCCTCCCTTTTTCTTTCTTTCTTCCTTCCTTCCTCCTTCCTCTTGCCTATCAACTTCATCCTGTTTGTCTTTCTGCTCTTTCCATCTCTTCCCTCTCTACCCCTTTTCTTCCTACCTCCTTCCCTCTTTTCTCCCTCCCTTCTTCTTTTTCTTCCTTTCTTCTTCTATCTTCCTCCTTCTCCTTCCATTCTTTCTCCTTCCACCCATCTTTTCTCCTTCCATCTTCTCCCCCCTCCCTTCTTCTTTTCCTTCCCCCTCCCTCCCTCCTTCCTCTCCTTCCCACTCCTTGCAACTGCAATCGGAACCGCAGACAGGGAAGAAGAAGAGGAGGAAGTGGTGGATGAGCCGAATCCTTTTGAGAGGGGACGGGTGCGACCTGGGAAGTATCGGCACGGCCTCCACCGTTGCCAATCGTGCCTGTCTGGTCTCAAAAGGATTCAGCTTGGCCACTGCTTCCTCCTCTTCCTCTTCCTCCACCTCCTCCTCCTCCCCATTTATGGTGGCAGTTACAGGATGCGGTGGCAGTGACAGAGAGCGAACGAGAGAGAGAGGATTCCGTCCCATGAGGAGACGCCCACTGAGCTGTGGGTCCCGCCGCTGCCGCCTTCTTTCCCTCCTCCTCTTCCAGGGTGCCTTTGCGAGTCCACGAGGTGTGGTTGCTTCCCACCGCAGCACAGGTGCCACCACCAGCAGCAGAAGCTCGCCGCGTGCTTAAAGTTTTCCATCCCAGCCAGCTCACTGATTGGCTGGAGTCCAGGCCAATCAGTGAGCGGCAGGCTGGGCTGGCTTAGATTTTTAGTGTAGAATGGAACGAGCAAGCGAGCTAGCAGCTGATGGGTGGGGGAGCAAGCAAGCTGCGAGCGCCAAAATAAAGCGGGGGTTTTGAGAACGGCCCGGGATGCGGGGAAAATTATGGAAAGGCATGCCTGTCTTGCCAGATGCGGGACGTCTGGTCACCTTAATTATCCTATTTGGTTAGAAATCTAGGGTAGCTCTTTATTTTCATAATCACTCATATGCCACCTCTAGGTAACTTTAGGCACCTTACATGTTACATTTAAAATCAACAATTTAACAATATAAAGAATAATTAATGATACCAATGAGACATCAAAGAAAAAGAAAAATAAAGATTCCAGTTACTCATCATGTAATATAAATCCAATACTACAGAGTAGATTATGATCACTCTGTCCTAAGTCTTGTTGGAAGAGCCAGGTCCTTAAAGATACAGGAATATGCAGCAGAGTCAATGACATACAGAATTCAGGAAGAATGCTATTTCACAGAGTGGGTGCAGCTACAGGAGAGGGTCATCTCCTAGGTCCTGCAAGATGACATGTTCTACAGCTGGGATTTGGAGTTTTCCAACTTTATGAAATTTTAAGTTGCAGGAGATGAGTGTGATCCTGTAGGTATCCAAGCTATATGCCATCTGATAACCTACTTTGTCTTAAGAAGAAGAAATACTGTTTATTTTTTACTTTGTAAACAGATGAACTGTATCTATGTATACCATAGAACTGACCTTCTACCATTCCTTCTAGGACTATAAACCAAGAAGGCCTGTTGGACAATATGAGTGATTCCTCAGGTAAGACAAAAATGGAAAAGGGACAAGAAAATCCTTGAGATGCTAAGGTTAGGTGGGGAAAAGATCTGCGGAAGTCTTTTTAGCATAGTAGAAAATAACATTACAAACTCAACTTTTTACTTTTACACACTAACACATACCAGCCATTTCTATAATAACATCCCTATCTAATCAGCAAAACCAAAATTAGCATTTTCTTTTTTTTCTATCACAAGCACAAGCAGTTTCCAAATGGAAGCAAAATTAAATATGTTCTTTTAATTTAATCATCCCACTTTTTCTCTCTGTGGAAAATAATATATATTTCTGTTTACACTTATTAATTCTGTTTACACTTATTAATCATTATAGACTATAATGATTGATGTTAACATAATTTACTACACTAATTCAGATTTTTTAATCTTAATTTTTTTTAAAAAATCATTTTAAAATACTACATCTTTCTTTGAAAATATTTCTAAAATAAATGAATTCTAAATTCTAATATATCTTTTTTATTTTTAAAAAAATATATATTCAAATTCATTCTCAATAATATTTTACAAGCTGTAGAAATAAGTATTGTATATAAAAAAAATCAGACTCACTTTTATAAACAGAAAATTACATTCAAGCTTTTTTTCAAATACATATAGATATCAGACATATAGAAATCTTCTCTAACTGTAATTAACTCATTACATGTAAGTCATTCCCTTCAACTTGTTTTGACAGAATAAATCTTTTTCTCTGGAAGTTTCTTTTTCTCAAATAATTCTCAACCTTTTTATTATCTATGAATTAAAAATCCCAAACTTGTCCTCTTGAGAATTGTAGCAGTGACATGCGGTGAGCTTCATGGCCAGTGAGGCAAGCGTGAAAGCCCCGCCGAAGCCCCGCCGCTGTGTCTGCCATAGAGAGGGACCCTCACCGGCCATGAAGCTCACCACACGTGACTTGGCAGTTCAAACTCTGCTCTGCAGCCCAAACTTTCTCCTCCCAGCAACTTGGCCTGTTGGACACAGTGGTGGCGGGGGAGGAATGGGCTGGGTGGGCTGGCTGTCTGGGGAGGGGGGAGCCCTTTAAAGCCCTGCTGCTGCGCCTTCCCAGCAAGACTTCCTTTCGGCTCGCGGTTTCCCTTGCCTGCCTTAACCAAAGCTTGGCGCCTTGCCTCTGCTTTCGCGCTCTCCCTCTCTCAGCTGTGCAGCAGCTTCGGTGGCAGCTCTCAGCCTACGGCAGCAACATCGTGCAGGCTGTGGAAGGAGAAGGAGGAGGAGGAGGGGGGGACCAAGAGAGGTGTTTAACGGGCGTGCGCCCCACAGCCAGGACTGTCATTGCGCCTCAAGCCGCGTTTCTTCCTGCAAAGCCCTTCGGGCAACCTGAGAGGTCTACCTGATGCTCAACTCTGTATGGAAAGCCCGAGATTTTTATTATAATATATTGAAGGCCGGATACCCTGCACCATCTGGACCTAGAGAAAGACCAGAAGAAGGACAGGATAGACAGCAAACTACACAACCACCAGACAAGATGGAGCATCTCTCTTTTCTAGAACTGCAAGGTGCTATGGAACAAAGACCTAGCCGCATGACTACTAGACATATGGAGAAACAACTTAAAAAGCAACAGCATCAACAATCACCGGCCATCGATCAAGGAACTACAATAACAAATCTGGAAGCAGTGGGAGGAGCTAGACCTAAGGTTAAACAGGCCATGCAGGAAGCTCTAAAAATGCTTCAGCCAACCAAAGATGACAACTAAGATTTTAACATGGAATATCAACAGACTGAATTCTCCACAGAAGAGGAAGAAAATATTTCATTATCTCAAACAGTTTAAGAATGATGTAGTTTGTTTGCAAGAAACTCATATCAAGTCAACTGATCAAAAATATTTGATCAACTCAAAACTTGGTCAACATTTTGCAGCTTCCACTATGGAAAAGAAGAATGGTATAGTTGTATACTTAAGAAAAGATATGAAAGCTGAATTAATAGAAGCAGATCCCTTCGGAAGATTTATTGCTTTAGACTTAATCCTAGAAGGGAAAAAGACATTACTTTTGGGAATTTATGCTCCCAATCAACAGCAAGATAGATTCTATAGAAATCTTCATGCTAAATCTTCATGCTAAATGTGGGACTATAGTTCCTGTATACTATTGGGTGACTGGAATGGAGTGATAGACACTAAGAGAGATAAGAAGATTTCCCGCCTAAATACTAAGATACAAGCAAAGTTACCCAAACCTTTCTTTGACATTATGGATGATTTTGAATTGAGAGATATTTGGCGAGAAAGAAATGCAGAGGAATATGACTTCACTTTTCGGACAGGCATCAATCCCTTTCAAGGATTGATTTTATTCTAACCACTAATGATTTGCTTTCTAGGGTCAAGAAAACAAAGATTGCAGTTAGGGTCCTTTTGGACCATAACCCAGTTTGGATGGAGTTGGGAAGGGTAGTGCAGGCAAGAAGGTCTTGGAGATTGAATGAAAACTTATGTAGATATGAAAAGTATATTAATGATTGTAAAAAATTACTATCTGAATATTTTGTTTTGAATATGAAGAAGGGTACATCTATGGAATTTGTATGGGATGCAAGCAAAGCGTATATGAGAGGAGTCTTGATGAATTTAAATAAAACACATAGAAATAAGCAAGGGTTAAAACGAACAGAACTGGAAGAGGAAATTAAGAGAAAAGAGCTGGAGTTAACAATGAACCCAGATGATACAAAGGTTAAGGAAGCTATTAACATATTAAAATCTCAATTTGACATGTTGATCTCTGACCAGGTAGCCACTAATTTATTATATGCAAAACACAATACTTTTTGTAATGCAAACAAACCTGGCAGATGGTTAGCTTATCAGATTAGGAAAAAAAGGAAAACTTGAAATATATCTAAACTGAATTACAGAGGGAAGGAGGTGTTTCAACAGGAAGCAATTCAAAAGGCTTTTCGGGAATTTTTTACAGAACTGTATAAAGGGGATAAAATTAATGATTTAGACATAGACAAATATTTAGACAAAGAGAAAATACCTTCAGTTAGAGAAGAGCACAGGCAAAAATTGAATCAACCAATAACCTCGGGGAAAATCTTGCAGGTAATTAAGCAATTAAAGTCAGGGAAAGCACCAGGTACAGATGGCTTGACAGCGGTTTACTATAAAAACTTACAGTTAGAAATGGTAGAACCTCTTAGAGAATTATTTAATATGATTCAAATGGAAGGTAAAGTGCCTCCATCTTGGAAGACAGCGTTTATATCTTTGATACCCAAAGAAGATCAAGATACTACTCAACTAGGGTGACCAGACGTCCTGCATTTCGCGGGACAGGCACGCATTTTCATCATTTTTCCCGCGTCCCACCCGCTTCTCAAGAACCCCCGCTTTATTTTGGCGCTCACTGGCTCCCCCGCCCATCATCAGCTGCCGCTAGCTCGCTTGTTCCGTTCCCCCATCTATTCTATCTACACTAAAAATCTAAGCCAGCCCAGCCTGCTGCTCACTGATTGGCCTGGACTCCAGCCAATCAGTGAGCTGGCTGGGATGGAAAACTTTAAGCATTCAGTTTTCCATCCCAGCCAGCTCACTGATTGGTTGGAGTCTGCTTAGCTTACCGCACGAGTCTCCATTTCATTTCGACCTTTTGCTTGCTGCAGCTTAACTGGTGAGTAACAGTACCGGTGGGAATCGGGAGGCGTTGGGGGGAGGAGATGGCCCTCCTCACCTTCTCCCCCTTTGCGGAGTTTCCCTGTGTCTCCCAGGTCGCGCCCGTCCCCTCTCAAAAGGATTCGGCTCGGCCACCGCTTCCTCCTCTTCTTCTTCCCTGTCTGCGATTCCGATTGCAGTTGCAAGGAGTGAGAAGGAGAGGAAGAAAGGAGGAAGGGGGGAAGGAAAAGAAGAAGGGAGGGGGGGAGAAGATGGAAGGAGAAAAGATGGAAGGAAGGAGAAAGAATGGAAGGAGAAGGAGGAAGATGGAAAAAGAAAGGAAGAAAAAGAAGAAGGGAGGGAGAAAAGAGGGAAGGAGGTAGGAAGAAAAGGGGTCTCCCGAGCTCTGATGCCGGCAAAAGAAAAGTCCTTTCCTTCACCTGAATCCCGCCCAAGCTCTGATGCAGGCACCGTGGGGTCCGTGCAGGGAGGGGAAGAGAGATTCCTCCCAGCACACACTCCACTGACTAAAGCGCTTTCACGTGCAGGGAGGAATCTCCTGTCCTCCCAGCTCCCTTTCACCCGCAGCAGAGATCATGCGGGCCAGAGGAAGCACTTTATTCAGTGGATGCGTGCAGGGAGGAGGGGATGTATTCGTCCCTGCGTGTAGCCCACTGATTAAAATACTTGCTTTTGCTCGCCCGAGCTCTGATGCCGGCAAAAGAAAAGTCCTTTCCTTCACCTGAATCCTGCCCGAGCTCTGATGCAGGCGCCGTGGGGTCCGTGCAGGGAGGAGAAGAGGGATTCCTCCCAGCACACACTCCACTGACTAAAGCGCTTTCACGTGCAGGAAGAATAAACTGACAGTTGGTTGGAGGGAAGGTGGGGGTGGCAGCTGAGTGTCCAAGGAAGCCAACCCAGACGGGCATCGCAGGGCGCAGAGGAATCCAGCAGACAGATGGGAGACCGGGGGGGAGAGGGAGGAAGAGATCCCGGGAAGAAAAGGCACTGCAGGCCTGGGGAGTGGGGGAGCGGGAGGAGTGCTGGTGGTTTGTTTTTGGGGTGGGGGGCATGACGGGGAAGGTGGTAACTGCACGGAGAGGCTCAGAAGCGGACCGTGCAAGCTCCCTTTCCCAGCGCACGCCCCTCTCAGCACCATCCCCACCGACTGCCAGGCGTATCCGCCTCTGAGCCTCTCCATTTTGTTCCAAGAATGGGCTGCTCAGTGAGAGGAAAGGGAGCTCCCTGGGAAGCAAGAGCAGCGAAGAGGTGATGCAGTCACAGAATTCCCCGACACTCGCTTTTTTTAAAACCTAGCCTACCTCATAGTTGTTGTTACGGGGCTAGACTAGGAAAGGCAGCCTCTCTCCCATTTTTGAGAAAAAGTAAGGATGTCCATCTGGTAGAACAACCACCTGTGCAATTTGGTGGCGATCCGCGAATGTTCAAGCTATGTAATGCGTGGGAAGGCATAGAATAAAGTTAGCATACTTGAAATGAAATAGGCTTTGGTTATGTTTAGGTTGCATTAGCTAAAATGTGCCAATACCATCCTTGTTGATAAGAATTGTTGTCATGTTAGAAGAATGACTAGGGCTGACAGCCTAATCTACTCTGTGTTAAATAAATAAAATGAATGGAAGGAAATGAAAGAATACAGAAAAGGTTGGTGAGGCATTTAGTGGCCTATGGATGAGAATGGTGGCTGTTTAGTAAGAAAATCTGTTTGGAATGTGCATATATATTCATATGTGGCCATAGCAAAATAATAAATAGAAATAAAAAAGCATGAGTGATTTTTACTGATTTTTATGAAAGTGAGAGGATTAGTGAAGGCTAGGTGCAGCAAGGATCCCACTATCTTACTATTTTATTTTTATTTTTGTACACTGAGAGCATATTCACCAAAGACAAATTCCTTGTGTGCCCAATCACACTTGGCTAATAAACTATTCCATTCTATTTTACTCTACTCTATTCATTTCTATTTCAATTCTAACAAGGAGTTTAGCTTCTCTCTCTTGAAAATGTAAGCTAGCATAAGGCATTATAATGCAAGCTAGCCTTAACTTTCAAACAGTTCATTTAGTGACCAAAGTTACAATGGCATTGAAAAAAGTGTCTGATGACCATTTTCACACTTAGCGACTGTTGCAGCATCCTTATGGTCACATGATCAAAATTTTGATGTTTGGCAACAGATTCATATTTATGATGGTTTCAGTGTCCTGGGGTCATGTTTGACAAAATATAAATTTTTTAATCAAGCCCCCCTCCCCCCCGGGTCAATGGTGTCCCTCTTTACCAATCTGAAAATCTAGTCACCTTATACTCAACCCAAAAATTATAGATCTATTTCATTACTGAATGTAGATTATACAATTTTTACTAAAATATTAGCAAATAGGTCAATGTTGGTTATTCAACAATTGATACACACGGACCAAACAGGTTTTATACAGGGGAGACAGATGAAAAGTAATGTCAGATTAATTATTAATGCATTAGAATATTTGGGAAAGAACAACCAGATCCCTGCTGTGTTTATATTTTTGGATGCTGAGAAGGCCTTTGATCGAGTTAACTGGCAATTTCTGCTGAAGATATTGCAAAAAATGCAGATAGGAGATAATTTTTTACAGTCAATTAAAGCAATATACCAACAGCAAACAGCACAAATCATAGTCAATGGAAGTTTAACAGATTCTTTTCAAATTGGAAAAGGTACAAGACAGGGCTGTCCTTTGACCCCATTATTGTTTATTATAATAAGGGGCTTGGATGGTTTAAAAGGGATCAAGATTAGGCAGCAAGAATATAGAGTCCGCGCTTTTGCGGATGATTTGGTCATAATATTGGAACAACTGCAGGAATCCAGTATGGTTTTAATGTGAATACGACTAATCAATATGGTCAAGTGTCTGGCTTTAAAATAAATTTAGGAAAAACCAAAATATTAGCTATAAATATGAATATTAAACAAAAGGAAGAATTAGGAGTGATGCTAGGATGTGAGGTAGTTAAAAAAGTCAAATATCTTGGAGTTAACATTTTAACTTCAAATGGGAAATTATATAAGCATAATTATGAACCACTTTGGCATGGTATACAGACAGAGATGAAAAAATTGGAGAAATTGCGCTTATCTTTGCTGGGTAGGATAGCGGCAGTGAAAATGAACATTTTACCAAAATTTTTATTTCTTTTCCAAATATTACCTATACTTAAAAAAGATGCTAACCTTTTAGAATGGCAGAAGGGTATCAACAAATTTGTATGGGCAGGAAAGAAGCCGAGGGTAAAGATGAAAATAAAGCAAGATGTACGTGAGAGAGGAGGATTGAAACTACCTAATTTAAAACTATATTATGATGCAGTGGCATTATCTGTAATTAGTGATTGGACTCATTTAACCAATGATAGAATATTGAATATTGAGGGACACGATCTGGTATTTGGCTGGCATGCTTACCTGTTATTCAACAAAAAATTGGATAAGAATTTTAAAAGTCATATTTTAAGAAATGCTTTATTGCGGGTTTGGAAGAAATACCAATATAAATTAAATGACAAGATACCCATGTGGGCAATTCCTAGACACGCAAATGAAAATATGAATACAGCACAAAAACAGGACAGAATTACTTACAGACAGCTTCTTACCTTGGAAAGTGGGGTGTTACAATTAAAATCACAAACTTAGCCGAGATGGCTAAAATATCGGCATATCTCAAAGATCATTCAAATGAGAGATATAAACGAGACTGGAAAAAATGGATTGACTATATACAAAATAAATACGGGACCAAGAAATTCCAATTAGTCTATGCTTAAGATCAGAAATGATTTAAACTGTTAAAAGTTAGTTAGGTAAGAAGAAGCTAAGGCCAATGTAGAATGTCATTAATTTCTTTATTTCTTTTTTCTCAATAGATTTTAGACTGTGTTAGTTAAAAATCCATACCGTGTACGGGTTCTGGGAAGTCGGGGGGGAAGGAGGAGGGGGGTTGGGGGGGTGGAGGGAGGGAGGGGCACAAAAAAATTGTACTTCAATGTCTTAATGATTGACGAATGATGAAATATTTGTGTTTTTTAAAAGAAATAAAATAAATATTTGTGAAAAAAAAGAAAGAAAAAAACACACACAAACCTCACAATAAAAAAATTACAAATTAAATTACAATAAATTTGAATCCCCTCTCCCTCTTTTAGCTGGTAAAGATAAATGATTAAGAAGTTAAAGTCATGATTTATTGTCCACTTTAAATATAAATTCCAAAATGGTGGCCTTTTTCAACTATAAAATGATGGCAGTCCCACCCCTTAGCTGAATGGCTTGTCAGCTTATCCAAAGCACAGTTCCTAAGGATTTCTGAAGATCACTGCTGCATGGAAGATCTTGTGGAGTGATTCTAAGATTCTCCATAACCCAGGAGAGTAATATAAGCTAAAGGAATTTTTATTCCTTCTGTTAGTAAGCTGAAAAAGAGATAAGTCTCCTTCATAGGATTTCCTCCCCCTTCTATCTCATACTTTCTCCTTTTCCCTGTTCTCCTCCCAAAGTTTCCCATTATTTTAATTTTCTTTGTATTTTATATTTTGATAAACTAATACATTAAAAAAATTAAATCAGAAAAATGCCAGAGGACAGAGGGAGGAAGAAAGCATATATTTATGCTTTAATCTAAACACTCTGAAATCTTTAATTATTTTGGAGAATAAAATTCAAAGAACATATTTTGGTTTCTTAGGTCTTCTTACTCTTTGCTGTTTCTTTCTTCCAAGATCAGAAAAGATAAATATGTTTTTCTCCCTAAATTATATGTGACATTGAAAATTTGTTTGAATAATACTTGATGCTCATAGTTTATTCCTTTTTGTCTAAATGAATCTATGTAGCATATTCACAATTTCTGAGTGAATTACCCTGTTTTCCCGAAAATAAGACTTCTCTGGATAATAAGCCCAATCAGACTTTTGAGGACCTGCACTAAAATTAGCTCCCCTGAAAATAATCCCTCCCCCAAAATATTGCCACATAACAGCAGCCATGAGGTGATTACACTTGCTGCCTCCTGCACTTCAAAAATAACAAGACCTTCCTGAAAATAAGTGCTTATTTTGGGGGTCAAAAGAAAATAAGACCCTGTCTTATTTTCGGGGAAACACAATATCTATAATTTTGGTTTAAACAATACTGCCAAAAGACGAACAGAGGTAGATGCAAGAATTTTGTATTGACTCATCAGTACCTACATTACAATTATATTTTTTATGTCTACAAAATAAAACATAACACAAATAGATTTTAAACTTATTTTAAGTTGCGATAACTTCCTGACTTTTGCAGATGGAAATGTTGAACTCTCTTGAACATTATAACTGCATTGTTTTTCTTTTCTCCCCAGATTACCACAATCCAGAAAATATTAATATTTGTGATTCCAGGGATGATAACGTTTGAATGGAAATTATGGCTATATGCCATCTGTCACTTTATCTTTGCAAACTTATTACTGCAGAAAAGATATATCTAGGTTTTCTAGAAGCTATCACACTTTGCATTACTTTACTGTGATCCATCTTTATTCATAACTGTGCATGAAAAAAAATCACCTAAGAAAGTATTTTATTGCCAGATATGGTCAGTTCCCAGTTGCTTGCTATCTGACATTTCAGTAGCTTCCAGAGCACCTTCATTTGTGCCATCAGAATTTGTAAAGAATCAATTAGCATATTTTTCACTCCATAAAACACACTCCTCCTCCCCCAAAAAGTGGGTGGAAATGCCTGTGCATCTTATGGAACAAATATGGGTGTCAGGATGCCTAGAAGAGCTGATTGGTTGTATTCCCAGAGGCTGATCCAACCACCGATTACCTGCTTGGCTGTGAAGGCTCCAGCATTCCCTAGTAGAGGCAGCAGACACGGAGGAGGCATATGAGAAAAGGTATATCAGAAAAGAAAGCATACCGGTCCTCGTAATATACACTGGCATTTGCCTGCCTTTATAGAAATGTGTATGATTATGATATCTTCTTTTTGCTTTGCTGGATGCCTCCTGATAATTTCTAAATGTCTGATTCTTTGTAATAAACACTTTTAGCAGCAAATTGGAGTGTATTATTTTGCATTGCCTGGATTGGTTTACATAGCCTCAGTAGATGAACTTCCACAAATGGGTTACTTGATTCATGTCTGATACTGGTAGTTGATCACTGTCCTTTTACATTTTTTATTAAAGTTTATTTTTTATTTTTTTCATGTTCCTAACATATAACCACATGTATACTATTATATAACCAACATCATATTGTATTATTAAATGTTTACATCAATTCATCTTACCAACAACTCCCAAAAACCAATTATTGGCTCTTCTGCTCTCCATACACCATATTTGTACTTTCTCCATCACTTTCTCCTCCCTCACTCCTCCCCCTCCCTACCTCCTTTCTTCCCTCTGTCGCCATTCCATTCTCAACTTCCCCTTCCTCTCTCCTCCTCCTTTCTCCCCTTACCACTCCTAATTTCTCTCCTCCTCTCCCCAACTTGTCCTCTCTCCTACCCCTCTCTTCTTCCCTTACCTCTCTCCTTTACTTCACACTCTTTATCTCATTTACTTGGTGTATTTCAGCTTCTGAGCAAGCTCCATTTTAAGAGCCAAGGTGGCGCAGTGGTTAAATGCAGCACTGCAGGCTACTGCTAGATCAGCAGTTCAGCGGTTCAAATCTCACCGGCTCAGGGTTGACTCAGCCTTCCATCCTTCCGAGGTGGGTAAAATGAGGACCCAGATTGTTGGGGGCAATATGCTGACTCTCTGTAAACCGCTTAGAGAGGCCTGAAAGGCCTATGAAGCGGTATATAAGTCTACTGCTATTGCTATTGCTATTGCTATGTTGATGGTATTTATAATTTTTTTTCAATATACATATTTATTTTTTCTCCTCCTTTTTAGTAAAAAAAAATATATAACAGAAAAGTATGCATATATAGTCATTTTGCTTTTAAACCGCTCCCCACCTAATATATATATGCATCATAAATTTTGATCCATGTTTAGTTGTCCTTCTATTGTCATATTCACTTAATTCGCAACTCAATTATCATGTTAAAAAGGTGAATCACAAACCTCTGCTTTACAACTCCCCATATCAGTTTCATATTTATCCATATTCCATATATTTTAACTTTTATTTAATTATCTTTCCATTATCATATTCAACTAGTTAGCAACTCCATTTTATTATCACATTTAGGAATAAAACTCTTAACTTTATATTTTCCCATATAGTAGTTTCTAGTTATCTGTTTTTTTCCTAGTAGTCTTTTGTCCCATTTCTCTGTTACTGTCTTCTCCCTTTTCTTTATTTTGACACATCCATTCCTTTCAAATTTCCCCAGGTCACCATCAAAAGAATATTTTATATTTCTCTTTGTTGGAGTATAACCTCCTGCTTCAATATTCCTTATACCACTAACAACCTCCAAGACCACGTTTGTCTGTTTTCTTTTCCCTTTTGTTGGGACACCTCCCCTTTTCACCATTTTCCCTATACCATTGCCGGGACCAAAGGAGTTTTTTGTTTGCTTTTTATTTCCCTCTGCTTCTACCCCTTCAATGTCTCGCCTCCCTTCTTCTTTGAGTTCTTCTAGAGCTATTACTTCTCTGGATTCAAAATTCTAATTAGGCCTGATTTTACCGATTTATGTATATATTTTTTATAATTTCACATAGTTCTTCAAATTCCCAGTTTTCCATGATGTCCAGTTCCAAAGTTACAGTTAATTATATAGTTATGCAGTTCTTATTTCAGAGTTCTGTTCCACCTTACGTTTATCTGCTTCAATTGCTGTGGGGAAAAATAATGCTGGCTGATCTTTTGTTCCACCTTAATGTTCAGATCCAAAATTGCAGTTAGTTATACAAGTCTTATTTTGAGATTCTGATCCACCTTAAATTCAAACTGGAAAAGAAGCTGGGGCCATTTTACTCTTTTGCCCAGCGAAAAAAAGGAAGAAGAAGAAGAAGAAGAAGAAGAAGAAGAAGAAGAAGAAGAAGAAGAAGAAGAAGAAGAAGAAGAAGAAGAAGAAGAAGAGCCTCTCTCAAACCTTTGTATTTCCACTTTGGATTCCGTTATTATTCTGTTGTTATTCTTTTCTTTACCAGGTCCAGTCTCTTGTAGCCACTCATAATATATCACTTGAAACAGGCTTGCAACCAGCCAGATCTGGGCACTCCCCTTCACCTCCTACTTTTCAAAGTTCTGATTTATAGCAGTTGGTTGATTAAAACTTCCTGCACAGAGTTAGGTTATCAGTTATCAGTAAGAAGAAGTGCTTCTTCTTTTTTTAGTTAAGTTGGTAAAAGTTCAAACAGAATAAATCTTTCAAAGTATTTGGTTTCTTTTTCAAACCCAAAATCAAATTTAAAGTTTATATTTGAGTGGGTTTGTCATTTCTCTGCTTTCTCCTTTCTGTCCAAAATAGTTTTGAGTAAATAACTTTTAGGGGGGCTGGTGTTTCAACCCTCCATTTTCCTTTTCTTTCTTTCTTTTTGGAAAAGTCCTTTGCCTTTTCCAGGTATGATTTATCGCTGTGAATTACATAAATTTTCTTACTAGCCTTTTATCTCTTCCGTATCCTCCTGTTCCTTTTGCTTTGACAAGAAGTCAGCATCTTGTCAGCCATATTATAGGCTGTCACCCCGACTCTGACTCCAACCTGCAAGGGATCTGTTGCCTCCTCCTGCATCTGATGAGACACTGTCCTCTTGCTCCCCTCCAGGATGGGTGGGGGGGGGTTCTGGTCCAAATGGACCTTGGAATTGGTTTGTCAGATAGAGTTCATGTGAGGCTCTTGAGAGCCCACACCTCCACATCTGTCCAGCTGAAGAACTTCCTGTTGACTCCACTGTCCTTTTACATTTTGAAATAATCTGGAAAATAAACTTATTTTTCAAATTGTCAAATTGATTTGGAAGTACATTTTTTTATTTAGATATTCAATCTGAACCATCATTCTGATTTGTAAAGTTGGGGAATTTGATCAAATTGCTTGTGAAAGTAACCTCCAAATTGCAGCTCCTGCAGTTTTATACCGTAACGTTAAATGGTTCTGTCTGTCTCATATTGTTCTACTTTGTCAAATGCCTTACGGAAGTCCAAGTATACTCTGTCCACAGTATTTCACTGGTCTACTAACTATGACAAAGAATGCAGTAAAGGTTGTCTGGCATGATGCATTTTTGACAAACTCATGTTAACTTCCTGTAATAGCTTTACGCACTTCCAAGTGTTCACAGATATATTTCCTTATTAGCGTTTCAAGGATCTTATGGTTTATGGTTGGTTTATGGTTTATTAAACTTGTATGCCGCACTGTTCCCGGGGGACTCAGGGTGGCTAACAAACTCATAGGGGAGGGGGTAATACAAAAAACAAGCAAAACAAAACAATTACAAAAAACAGATTAAAACTCCTCAACAGCCACAACAATACGTTAAAATGCACGGAGCACTGCGATAGTGCGATATCAAACAATGATGTAAAAGTGGAGAGAGAACTGCTCTGCCCTTCTCTCTCCTCTATGTCCCGGAGAGATGTCCATGGCTACCAGACCATAGTGTACAGGGTAACCGTACGTGGGAAAGGGTAAGGCATGAAAGTCTGACGTTCACAAGTAGCAATCGGTCAGTCTCACCCCTCTTAGAGTCCAAAAGAAGGTCAGTGCACTGCATGCACAAAAGTTTCTTTCTTGATATTAAGTCTGGGGGGCCAAAGTCTGAAACTGGCCTGAGCCACTCTAGGTGGGGGGGGGGGAAGAGAGAGAGTGCTGATCTTTCTGAAACCAAGTCCTTGCCCTTGCAGCCACCATCCTCAATCGTTCCTAATCCCAACCCACCCCCAACCCTACTCCTAAACCTAATCACTAATCTAAACTAATCTAACACTAACCTAACACTAACCTACACCCTAACCTCACCCAATCTTAGCCCAACACCAGCCTAATCTAATACTAATCCTACATTAACCCTAGCCCAGCCCTAACTCCATCTCAAGCCATGACCCTAGCCCCAATCCCTGCCATTCAGTCCCTCCCGCCCCCCCAGGTGCAACCAGCCGTTGCCCTCGTAATTATTTCTAAACTATATCTAACTATCTAACTATACCTATGCCTATAACTAACTGTATCTATCTCTTATCTAAACCTATCTAACTAACCAGAGCAATGACAGGGGGCAGACGAGTGGAGGAGAGTAGATGTTACAGGCAGGACATCGGACACAGGCCAGGTAGAGAAGAGTCAAAGTGGCTAGGGAGATGGTAAAGGCTTCCTGATGGCTGGGGAGGGAGACAAAGGAGTAATGTCTGGAGGCGGCTATGATGACACAGAGGCCAGAAGTTGGAAAAAAAGGGGGGCATCCAGGCCTCTTGCTTCCTTGGCTGGAACACGGAATTCAGAGCGTCATTCTTCCTCTTCACCAATAACCACCAATAACCAAAAGAGGTTATTTAAAGCGAATGTATGAAATATGGAAACAACAATATCCAGATTCAAATGTTAGTGAACAACGACTAGCAGATCAAAGGCGATTTATTATACGGAATAAAGTGTTTAGTGAAGTTCAACTTGAGGAAATTCAGGCAAATTGCAAAACCAAAAAAACAATATCACAAGCAGAAATAACTGATATTCAAAACACAATTAAAGACATTGTAGTAGAACTCCCAGAAGAATCTGTGAGGGAGGAAATAACAACACTACCACCAGAACCAGTTATCACTGAACCAACTGATGAACTAACTCAAAAACAAAAAGAATTAAAGGAGAAGATCATGGAGCATTTTCTGTCTAATGGGGAAAGGCAATGTTTACCATCATTAACCTATCATGAAAATGGTTAATGCAGTGTTTTCAACAATTGAATCGGGATCCATCTTGGAAACAAACCAGTTAATGTACAATAATAACAACAACAACAACAACAACAACAACAACAACTCCGCCGTTGCCGGTCCAAAGCCCGGATGAGAAAGGAGGAGGGTTGGGGTCAGGTTGGCATCTGGTCCCGTTAAAAAAAACCCCGCCAACCCATACAATATGGTGAAAAAAACAAATAAGAATTCCATACCGCATCGGTCATCGCGCAGGTTAACAAGGGCCGCGGCGGATGTTGGGGTCCATGGACATCCGTCGACAAGTGGGCTACAAGTGGACCAGCCAACAAAACAACAAAAATATAGTGCAGATGAAAACCGTGCCATAATGGCCTGTTACTACAACTCAGAGCCAGAAAAAAGAGGCTATTTAAAGCGAATATATGAATTATGGAAACAACAATATCCAGATTCAAATGTTAGTGAACAACGATTAGCAGATCAAAGGCGATTTATTATATGGAATAAAGTGTTTAGTGAAGTTGAACATGAGGAAATTCAGGCAAATTGCAAAACCAAAAAAAAAATATCACAAGTGGAAATAACTGATATTCAAGACACAACTAAAGACATTATAGTAGAACTCCCAGAAGAGGCTCTCGGGGAAGAAATAACATCACCACCACTAGAAGCAGTTATCACTGAACCAACTGATGAACTAACTCAAAAACAAAAAGAATTGAAGGATAAGATCATGGAGCATTTTCTGCTTAATGAGGAAAGGCAACGTTTACCATCACTAAAAACTGTGCCTAAGAAAATTTTGGCCCCTATCATGAAAATGGTTAATGCAGTGTTTTCAACAATTGAACCAGGATCCATCTTGGAAACAAACCAGTTAATGTACAGCGCAGCTGTAATAGTCACTACTGAACTAGGCATTAAAATTAAAGTACCTAGTCACACAACAGAAAAAGCATCAAAGCCAAAGTGGAAAATCAGTTTAGAACAAAAAATCAAAAAATTAAGGGCAGATGCTAGTAACTTAAAGAACATGCATGAGCAACGGCTTAAAAACAACAAAATCATAGATCGGCTAATCAGAAGATATAGATTGGATACAAGAAACATCAATGAAGCTGTAGAGATTGTAAAACAGCAAATAACAGCAATAGCTAGAAAAATTGAAAGATATAGGCACGAATCATCCAATATAAACAAAATCAGCAATTTCGATCAGACCAACGCCGTTTTTATCAAAGTCTTAATGTGAATGATGACACCAAAAGTGAAAAAACAGAAAAGCAGGCCACAGTTGAATTCTGGAAAGAATTTTGGGAAAATGCAAAAGACTACAATAAGGAAGCAAAGTGGATACATGACTTTGAGAAAAGCATTGGCAACAAACAAATGCAAGTATTAGAAATAACAACTGAGATGGTCAAAAATCGAGTAAAAATGGTAAAGAATTGGACATCACCTGGAAAGGACCAATTACATGGTTTCTGGCTCAAATATCTGACCAGTTTGCATGCAATATTGGCCAGGCAACTGAATGAAATTTTACAAAAGGGCCAAATTGATGAATGGTTGACAACTGGAAAAACATACTTGATTCAGAAAGATGCAACTAAAGGAACAACACCTGAAAACTACAGACCAATAACATGCTTGCCAACAACCTTCAAATTACTCACAGGCATTATTGCAGATAACATGATGGATTATTTGGAAACAAACAACATCTTGCCAGTAGAGCAAAAAGGCAACAAAAGAAGGAGCAGGGGCACAAAAGATCAGCTTCTAATTGATAAAATGATATTAGAAAATTGTAAGAACAGAAAAATGAACTTGAATATGGTCTGGATTGATTACAAAAAGGCATTTGACTCACTGCCACATAGTTGGATCATAAAATGCTTAGAAACAACTGGCATTAGCAAAAATATTACATCCTTTACTGAAAAGGCGATGAAACAATGGAGAACTGAGTTGGCAGTAGGGAATGAGATCTACAGAATGGTTAATATCAAGCGAGGAATTTTCCAGGGTGATTCACTTTCACCTCTTCTCTTCATCATCGCAATGATCCCACTATCAGTAATCTTAAAAAAAAATGAAATTAGGCTATCAAACAGCCAAAGAAGCTGAAAAAATTTCGCATTTACTATATATGGATGATTTGAAACTCTATGGAAAGTCAGAAATAGAAATCCAATCATTGACAAACACAGTCCGAGTATTCAGCACCGATATTTCAATGCAGTTTGGCATGGAAAAATGTGCTACTGTATCCATAAAAAGGGGCGAAATCACTGCATGTGAGGGAATTGAAATGCCCAATGGCCAATTAATTAAATGCAAAGAAAATGAAGCCTACAAATACTTAGGCATTCTGCAGTTGGATAACATCAAGCATGGAGAAGTAAAAACTATTGTCAGGCGAGAGTACACCAACAGAGTTAAGAAAATTTTGAAATCTAAATTGAATGATGGAAATACAATCAAGGCCATAAATACCTGGGCAATGCCAGTTATAAGATACACAGCTGGTATAGTTAACTGGACACAAGCTGATTTGGACCTTTTGGACCGAAAAACCAGAAAACGAATGACAATGCACTACAGTTTACATCCACGTGGTGATACTGATAGACTATATCTGCCCCGAAAATCAGGTGGCAAAGGATTATTACAAGCGCAGCAAACAGTTGAAGAAGAAAAACATGCACTGGCTGATTATTTAAAAGAAAGTCAAGAACATCTATTAATCGAAGTAAAGAACAAAAATCTACTGAAGGCCCAACAGACGAAACAAGAATACAGAAAAGATGTGATAAAATCAAGAATGGAGAGTTGGCAGAACAAAGGAAAAAATAAAAGATAAAGTGGACAGTGAACAAACTTGGTTATGGTTAACAACAGGTACATTAAAGAAAGAAACAGAGTCACTAATCCTGGCTGCGCAAGAACAAGCTATCCGCACAAATGCCATTAAGGCCAAAATCGAAAAATCCTCTGATGATGCCAAATGCAGACTTTGCAAAGAAGCTGATGAAACTGTTGATCACATACTCAGCTGCTGTAAAAAAATCGCGTAGACTGATTATAAATTGCGGCACAATTCAGTAGCACAAACGATCCATTGGAATTTGTGCAAAAATTATAATATTAAAACAGCAACAAACTGGTGGGAACATCAGCCTGAAAAAGTCACCGAAAATCAGATGGTCAAGATCTTGTGGGATTTCCATATACAAACCGACAAAATACTGGTGCATAATACACCAGACATCACACTGGTTGAGAAAAATAAGGTCACAATCATAGACATCGCAATACCAGGTGATAGCAGGGTCACCGAGAAGGAACATGAAAAAATTGCAAGATACCAGGACTTAAAAATCGAAATTCAACGACTATGGCACAAACCAGCAGTGATAATTCCAGTGGTAATTGGCACATTGGGTGCTATACCAAAAGCACTGGAATTACATTTAAAACAGTTAAAAATGGACAAAATCACCATCAGTCAAATGCAAAAAGCCGCACTGCTTGGATCTGTACACATATTACGAAAATGCGTTATGACGTCCTATGCCCCTGGGTGGGGCCTATGCCCCTGGGTGGGGCCTGACTAGTAACCAATGCCAAATCCGGCGAAACAACTTGCTGCTGTGATACAATTGAATAACAACAACAACAACAACAACAACAATAATAATAATATAATAACAACAACAATAGCAGAAGTTAAAATATTTCTTGCAGATTTCGAATAGGCAATCTTTGACTTAGTGCCTTCATTCTATTCTTTGTCTTGTATTTAAAAGTTATTGGGATCTAAAAGGTATTGAAATCAGTCATCAGTACCGGCATAGTTGAGGCTGCATTCCTTCCCCTGTGAAATAGCTGATATTGCTCAGAGCTACCTTGTCAGAAAATAAAGTGCTCAAGGCAAAACAGATCAGGCAACCTGAGAGAAAAAGTTTATTTACTTTCATATTGCAGCAATTAAATTCAGAGGAAAATAAAATTTGCAACTGAAAGTCAATAAAGGCAGATGCACATGCTAGTTTTTTTTCCTTTTTCTTTCTTTTTTGTTTCTACTATAATCTTGCACCAGTGATGTTAAAACCAATTTCGTTGTATTTATCTTGTACAATGACAATAAAGATTATTATTATATAAATTTTATTCATTAGCATGAATCTCAGCCAACTGAACATTCAAAAATGTATTACAAATACCAGTGAATGGTGCTAATGGTTGATACAGTTTTCTGCCAGTGTCCTAGGTGTCAACCAAGTTCCTTCTTAAAATATAAGATGTTCCGAGTAGCACAGTTTTTTTGCAATTTCACTGGTGTTATTGCAGGCAGCTGCAATTTGTTGATGTATCTGTAAAATTTTTGGACATGGTGCCAAGTGCCCTGATGACAATGGGTATCACTGTTACATGCTTCATCCATAGCCATGTAGTTTCGATGGCCAGGTCGTGATATCATTATTTTTTCTAGTTCTTTTTCTTTGACTCTGGCATCTCCAGGAACAGCGATTTCAATAAACTGGAAACTTTGGCCCCCTACAACCGTGATATCTGGTGTGTTGTGCTCCAAATGACAATCCGATTGTATTCGAAAGTCCCAAAAGATCTTCACCTTCTCATTTTCGATAACTTTTTCCACCCTATGTTCCCATGACTTTCTGGATACAGGTAAATCATATTTTTTACATAATGACCAGTGGATTAATTTAGCAACTCCGTAATGTTTAGCTTTGTAATCAGTTTGTGCAATTTTTCTGCATATACATATTCAATGTGAAACAGTTTTGACTTTGTTATTGCAAAGTCGGCAGTTGGGTTGTCAGTGGATTTTTGTATCTTCGCTTTCATGGCATTAGTTTGTGGTGCTTGTTCTTGAGCAGCCAGTATTAAACCTTCCGTTTCTTTCTTGATAGTTCCCATCTTAAGCCATGTCCACATCAAGTTGTCATCACATTTTCCTTCAATGTTTTTCAAGTGCTGTCCATGCAAAGCTTTGGTTTTCCATTATTTAATCTGTCATCCAGCTTTCCCCCCTTATATTCTGCCTTTATTTCTCTTGTTTTTATGCTGCTCTCTGTTTTCACAGCCTGCAGCAATTTTCTGTACTTTGGTTTACATAATCATTCAAACTTTGTGTTTCTTCTTCTACAGTTTGATGGATTTGTAATAGCATCCTGCCCCCTATTTTTCTTGGCAGGTATAACCTGTCAATGACACTTCTTAGATGTAAAGTGTATTACATATTCAAAAGTTTGCATGTTTTTCGGGCCAAGTTTTCCAGTTCAGCCAGAGTCCAGTTGACGATTCCAGCTGAGTAGTGTATCACTGGAACTGCCCATGTATTAGTGGCTTTAATTATGTTTCCAGCATTCAGCTTTGATTTTAGTATTTTGTGGACCCTCCTGATGTATTCCTTTTGCATTGACTCTTTGACTTTTCCATTCAATATGTTATCTGCTTCCAATATGACTAGGTATTTGCAACCATCATCCTTTGCTAATGCTTTCACTATACTTCCATTTCCCAGTTCTATTCCTTTTATTTTTTCAATTTTTCCTCGCTGCATGGATAATATAACACATTTTTCAAGTTCAAAGTTTATTTTGATGTCACTGCTTGAACTGTGTTGATTATTGATTTAAGTTCAGTGGGGCTTTTTGCATACATTTTAAGTCATCCAGGTATATTAGATGGTTTATCTTGCCATGTTTGCTTGAGATTTAGTGTTTCGTAGGATTATTGTCAGTGGAATTAATGTGATGTTGAACAGTAGTGGTGAAAGTGAGTCCCCTGGAAGATTACTCATTGATGTTGACTTCACCAATGTTCTCCCCATTTTCTGTTAGAACCAGTGACGTGTGGTGAGATTTATGGCTGGTGAGGCAGTCTTCTCCCCCGACATCCCACTGTCTAAAGCGCTTTCTTTCTTTCTTTCGCCTGAGTTCTAACAGGTGGGTGAAAGAAAGTGCCAGCCCGCCACAGGCTTTCTTTTGCACGCTGCTATGTCCGACATAGAGGCGGGCGAAAGAAAGCCAGCAGAAAGCCAGCAAAAGAAAGAAAGCGCTTTGCCCGCCCCGCCACTATGTCCGACATAGAGGTGGCCCGCCTCTATGTTGGACATAGCAGCAGGGAAGGCAAAAGAAAGCCGGCGGTGGAGTGCCGCTTTCTTTCTTTTGCCCAGAGGCTGCAGCCCACCTGAGCTGCCCGCCTCTGGACAAAAGAAAAAAGTGCCACCCCAGCTGACTTTCTTTTGCCCACCCCGCCATTATGTCCGACATAGAGGTGGCCCGCCTCTATGTCCGACATAGTGGCAGGCAAAAGAAAGCCAGTGGCGGGGTGTCACTTTCTTTCTTTTGTCCAGAGACTGCAGCCTGCCTCAGGTGCCTGCCTCTGGGCAAAAGAAAGAAATCAGCTTTTGCCCACCCCACCACTATGTCTGACCTAGAGGTAGCCCGCCTCTATGTCCGACATAGTAGCAGGCAAAAGTAAGCCAGTGGCGGGCTGCTGCTTTCTTTCTTTTGCCCAGAGACTGCAGCCCACCTGAGCTGCCCGTCTCTGGGCAAAAGAAAGAAATCAGCTTTTGCCCACCTCACCACTATGTCCGACATAGAGGTGGCCCACATCTATGTTGGACATAGTAGAAGGGCAGGCAAAAGAAAGCCAGCGGTGGGCTGCTGCTTTTTTTCTTTCTTTTGCCAAGAGCCCACCTGAGCTACCCACTTCTGGGCAAAAGAAAGAAAGCGGCAGCCTGCCAGCAGAGGCGGTTAAAGGACTCGCCTCTGCTGGAGGGCTACCCTGGACACAGAGAAAGAAAGCTGGCAGGCTGCCCTCCCTGCCTCCTTCCCTCTCTTCACTTTCAAACAAAGTCTCTCTCAAATTGAGAGACAGTTTGTTTGAGTGAAGAAACAAACACACGCATGCGCGCACACACACAAATTACTTACAATTACTTACAAATTACATTAATTTTGAATTCCTCCCTCCGACCCACATAGCTTTTCCAGCTGTTTCACAATCACAGAGGATTTCAACTCTGCTCTTGCCTGCCATCATGAAAATGTAAAAATGTAAAAGGAAAAAGTCAAGAGCTGCTGAGATCAGGCTGGGCTAGCTGCTCCCAGAGTCCTCAATGGCTGACTCTGCTTAACTGTTTAAAAAAGCCTAAACAAACGCCCTCTACAGGAGGGGGCAAGAGAACCACGTGCCTCATCTACATAAGGAATTTTTCGGCTTTTAACCCTTGCTTAACTCTGCTTGAGTGATCGTAAAGTCAAACTAAATGAGGCACGTGGTTCTCCCACCTCCTCCTGTAGAGGGCACTTTTTAGAGGCTTTTTTAAACAGTTAAGCACTAAGCAGAGTCATCCACTGTGACTCTGGCAGCAACTACCTCAGCCTTTTTCCGTTTACATTTTTTTTATTTTTATGATGACACTGGTGAGGCTCTGCCTCCCCTGCCTCCCCTGACTGCACATCACTGATTGTATTTATTCAAAAGTAAGATTCTCTGAATCTAATAGCAATCACTTCAAGGTCTGAACATACCATTCCTCAGGTTGGGTCATTTCCCAGAGCTGTTTCTTCTTGTTCTTCCTCAGATTATTTGATGGAGTAATCTGTACTGATTTTTAATGGATTCTTTTTGTCCCAAGTCAGGAAGAAAGGGAGCATTTTCTCATAAAATGTATTGTTGAAAGTAAAGATAATCTCCATAGAGTCCAAATCATAAAAGGATAATTTGCCTAAACAAAGGTAATGAGAATCCGTTGTACTGTCTTCCACAGTGGAAGAATGGTTTTAGGTGTGGTGATGACCTCATTTTCTCCATCCATCAGCTGCAATAGCCAAAACCCTTCAGTAGCCCTTATATGTAAATGTCCTTTTCTTTTTATGGATTCATGCAAACCACAAATGGCCCATTGTTTGGCCTTGCCCATCCACTGTGAAGTCCCAGAATTTATGCTTTCTATTTCCAGGATGCAAGGAAAATAATTAATGCATTCAAGATTGTCAGGAAAGTCCTGGGCTTGTTCACCCATGTATATGCTTTCCCAAACTTCTGAAAGGATCAGGGTGGGAGAAGCTCTCTTGGTATCCAGCATCATCCCCATTAAAGAGAAGAGATGGGAAAAGGTTAAAATGACATTAAAACAGCTCTCTAAACCTTAAACCTCCAATTTGGAGCTACTGTCCCATACGTTCCCTGTAAGCTGCACGGCTGTGCATGGCAACAAAACACCATGTAGCAGTTTCCAACTGCCACACAGTGGTTTTTGTGAGACACCTTCAATGATAACAGGAGAAGAGAGCCAGCTGGAGACAGCAATCAGTTCTAGGTCCACAAGGCAGAAAGTAGCTGAGAGAAGGGGCGTGGGGGTTGGGAGAAGGCATGGGACGGGCTCCCAGGAGCGGCTGCTCAGATTTGCCATTTGTGAGAGAGAGAAAGAGAGAGAGAGAGGAAAGGAGAGGGAGAGTTAAGTTTAAGTTTAATTTTAATAAACTTATATGCTACCCAATCCCAAAGGACTCCGGGCGGCTTACATAAAAGGCAGTTTAAAAATACTAAAAAGTTTTAAAAAATAAAGAAAACAAAGCAGGTTAAAACACAACACACTCAACCGTAGTGGGGCTGGACCTCATTCAAGAGGTCAACAGTCCCAGGACTGCCAGAGAAGCCAGGTCTTAATACACTTTTTGAAGGCTGTGAGAGTGGGGAGGGTCTGGATCTCTGGGGGTAGATCATTTCATAGGGCTGGAGCAGCTACAGAGAAGGCTCTCCCCCGAGGAGCCGCCAAATGAGCATGTGTATCCCTCCTTCCTTCAGCCCAACACTCTCGCTGGCATCCTGGCCAGACGAGAGGGACTGCAGAGGGTCTCCTTGAATCTAAGGTAGCGAGTCATTCAATGGGAAAGTTGCCTTTTGGAAGGAATGACCCGTCTTGGCTCCTGCTTCGTCTCTCCTGCCTCATCTCTCCTGCCTCTTCGCTTCTCCTCTTCTCTTGATATTTCCTCAATTTTGATATTTGCATAAAAGTTAATTCTTTGAAAAACTATAACAATTTTTTCTAATTTAAAAATAATTCTTTTTTTAAAACATTCAAAAAATTATTTTTCTGTCAAAAAATTTTCTGACTCTCACTAATATAGAGGAACTTGTAGCCCACTGTTCTACAACAGCCAGATCCTACAGTAATTTGGGGAAATGGGATGCTGGAGAACTTCGGGTGGTACTATCTTTCATGCTCAACTGTTACAAGACTTGGTTATGGATTTCCATCACCATTTTTTTCTTTTTGCTGAGCAAATTTTGCTGATTTTCTTTAATGTCAGACTAAAGCCTTTACAAATCAGCAGTTAGGTGCTTCTGAAGCAGAACTTCAAGCTACGCCAAATGTGAGTGTGAAGCAGTGTACTACTTTGAACCTTACAACTCTGCTTTCTGAGACTACAAGTGAGGGAAGTTGCCAACATCACTGATCCCAGACCATAATCCTGGAAGAAAAACCTTGATCAGACCTATGCCCTGCAGAATCAGTAATGTGTTCTTCAAAATCCTGACTTTGAATTCCTTTTAGGATAAATCTTTCTTTTTGATTGATAGAGTCTATTTAATGGTGGTTGCATTTTCTTTCTTTTTTTAAAAAGGTATCTACTGGATGGAATTTTGGCTACCTTTCTGGGAACCTGGGCAGCTGAATGTATTCTTTCATTATCAGACATAACATAGTTAACATCTTTATTGGCTATAAATATACTTTTGATGTTTGCCATGCTTCTAGTACTTTATGGAAGCTTAGGGGATTCTTCAGTACCTAATGGGTAATTGATTGCCCCATGTACTTTTCTTTGCATTTGGACATTTTGGTACTTAAGGTATTACAGACTGACATGTTCCTGGAGCCTATGTGGAAACTTCCAGTAGTTTCTTCTAGTAAAATTGATGGGCTATTAGGTATCAAATATTTGAGAGATGCCTAACTTGAATTTGTTGGCCCCAACCTCATCTATCTCTCTCACATGCACACTCCCCAAACAAAAAAGAAGCAATCTCTACCTCCCCCCTCACTGGAGAGTCACACTTTGTGGCACCCCAAGGGTGGACCTGGAGTTGGGCTTGGACCTCATGTCAGTCTTAGTTACACACCTGCCATTCAAAAAGGTGGCCTCAGTGTTCCACTCCCAGAATCTCATCACTTATATTCCAGCAGTGGGTTTTTTCCTGTTGACAGGCTCTTGCAGCCTATCTGAGGTTCCGGCATGCACAAGGCCTTCATTCTTGAACTTCCTTTTGAGATTCATCTTCCATGACTTCTGAAACCACTGGAAAAGAATATTAATTCTTTGGGGAGTTATCATTTTTAAGCAATCAAGACTTCTGCGAGACTTATAATACTTTTATAATACTTTTATGCTGCAAATGGGTGAGACAGGGTGGAGAGCAATGTTGGGAGGAAAAATCAAAGATGTGACTGAGATCCTAACCAAAATAATTAGGTCCTCAGATTAATACCCTTCACTCCTCCTTCACATTGAGACAAATGACCCTACACAAAGGTCTCTTGGCAAGGGATGGGCTGCACTTCACAAAACAGGAAAAGTGTACTCAGAAAAAGGCTTGCACAATTCATCAGAAGGATTTTATATTCAAATGTTCAAAGCTTGCAAAACAAACAATATAAAAGGAAACAAAGTGACATTGCCAAAGGTGTATCTTATAGGCAACCCAACAAATGAGAAGAAATAGATCAACTCTGTTAGATCCATGGAAAGAACTAGGTGGGAGGTGTCTGAGGTAACCGTAAGTATAACAACGTTTATTGCAGGCAAGAACAAAACAACAGGAGTAGACCGGCACCCTTCCTCTGTCTGACAGCTTTTTATATCGAGCTGTCAGACAGGAGGACCAATAGCCGCGCGTATGAAAGTCCTGCAACTTGCAGGTCGCGCCTGATTGGCTAAGGCGTGCCTGGCTGTTGCCGAGCTGTCATTCGTAAATCCGAGGACTTACTCAGGATTCAACACTCCTTCCCCCCCAGCGAGGGCACATGCGTCAGCAATGGCGCATGCGTAGTCACGCAGGTAGGAGTGGGGATGGCAGACACGCCCAGAACGCCGCAGTTGGAGAGGCGGTGCTGGAGGGTAAGGATGTCCTCGTGAGAGCTCCTCCGTGTGGGGAGTGGAGCTCCAGGTGACATCACTGCTGCGGCCTAGGGGAGGAGGCAGCATCCAAGGAGGAGGTAGGCCGGGCAGAGGGGGCACGTCCAGGAGTGGTGGCGGAATTTGAACAGGCCAGTAGGTGGCCAGGGGGTGGGCAAGGCCTGTGAACAGTAGGCCTAACTGGGTGGAAGAGGGAAAATCAGGGCCGGATTGAGAGGCTGCAGGAGGCTGGTCTGGGGGCA
Source organism: Thamnophis sirtalis (assembly GCF_051295495.1). NCBI lineage: Eukaryota > Metazoa > Chordata > Lepidosauria > Squamata > Natricidae > Thamnophis > Thamnophis sirtalis. Next base: position 106,899,284 of record NW_028261384.1, on the reverse strand, counting down.
GAAGTGACCCGGTGGCTCGGGCAGGATGGCCTGAATCTGGGAAGGCCAGCGGAGGCGCGATGTGATCAAATTGTTGCGGGTCCGGGGCTGGTTGCGAGGCATCGGTGGCCAGCCTCTGTGTGTTAGGTTGAGTTGGACCCTCCGGGGGGTTGGCGGCGCCTTAGTTGATCCAGGTGGCGCCACCACTCACTGCTATCGGAAAGGTGGACCCTGTAGGAGACGGGTCCAGTTACCTCGGTGATGGTGGCAGACACCCACCGAGGGTCCCCAGAGTAATTACGTGCTCAGACCAAGTCGCCGGAAGAGAAGGAACGGGAGGGATGCCCCAGGTTGCCAGGCTGAAGTCCTGAATAGAGGGGGGTGTAGTCTATCCAGGGTGGTCTGCAAGCGATGACCCATCAGCAGCTCCGCGGGGCTTTGCCATGTGAGTGGGCAAGGGGTGGAGTGCTGCACCAGTAGGTAAGCATCCACCCTTGCCTGCCAGTTGCCCCGGTCCATGCGGCCCAAAGCCTCCTTGGCCGATCAGACCGCCCTCTCTGCCCGGCCATTGCTGGCTGCGCCTTGGAGGTGGGAGTGGGAGTGTTCCTGATGGCCAAAATTTTGGAGGGGGTGAGGTGATGCCCTGGACATCAATCAAGAAGCCCAGGAACTCCACTTGGGGCACAGGTCATCCCTCCATCCTGGTTCTCCTCGACCTCTCGGCGGCTTTTGATACCATCGACCATGGTATCCTTCTGCGACGACTGCGGGAGGTGGGAGTGGGAGGCACTGTGTTACGGTGGTTCTCCTCCTACCTCTCGGACAGGTCGCAGTCGGTGTTAATGGGGGGGCAGAGATCGACCCCTAGGCCCCTAACATATGGGGTGCCGCAGGGTTCGGTCTTATCCCCCCTACTATTCAACATCTACATGAAACCGCTGGTTGAGATCATTCGAAGGCACGGGATAAGATACCATCAATATGTGGATGATACCCAGCTGTATCTGTCCGCCCCGTGCCAACTCAATGAAGCGGTGGACGTGATGAGCCGGGGTCTTGAGGCCGTTATGGACTGGATGAGGGCTAACAAGCTTGTACTCAACCCGGAGAAGACCGAGTGGCTGTTGTGTTTTCCTCCCAATAATTCGACCAGTGCTCCATCGCTCAGGCTGGGGGGTCAAATTCTATACCCCTCAGAGAGGGTTCGCAACTTGGGAGTCCTCCTGGACCCACAGCTGACTTTTGACCATCACTTGACGGCTGTGACCAGGGGGGCATTTGCCCAGGTTCGCCTGGTGCGCCAGTTGCAACCCTACCTGAATCGGGAGGCTCTCACAACAGTCACTCGGGCCCTTGTGACCTCTAGGCTGGAATACTGCAATGTGCTCTACATGGGGCTGCCCTTGAAAAGCATCCGGCGACTTCAGCTAGTCCAGAACGCGGCCGCACGAGTGATTGTGGGGGCACCTCGGTTCACCCACATAACACCTATCCTCCGCGAGCTGCACTGGCTACCTGTTGATCTCCGGGTGCGCTTCAAGGTGCTACTTGTCACTCATAAAGCCCTTCATGATAGTGGGTCTGCGTACTTGAGAGACCGCCTCCTGCCCATTACCTCCCTGTGACCAATTAGATCACATAGATTAGGCCTCCTCCGAGTTCCATCTGCCAGTCAGTGCCGACTGGCAACTACAAGGAGGAGAGCCTTCTCAGTAGTAGCTCCGACCCTTTGGAACGATCTCCCCGTGGAGATTCGTACCCTCACCACAGTCCAGGCCTTCCGCACAGCCCTTAAGACCTGGCTAGCCTGTCAGGCCTGGGGACAAAGATAATTGCCCCCACCCGAATGATGAATGAATGTTGCTTATTATTTTACTTTATGTATTGTGTTATTGTTTGTATATCCCTTCCCCTCATTTTATGTAAGCCGCCCTGCGTCCCCTCAGGGAAAAGGGCGGCCTATAAGTATTAATAAATACTCAAATACTCAAAAGAGCACTTGCTGCACTTCAATTTGAGACCCGTGCCCCTAAAACTGTTGAGGACCTTCCGGAGAACTTCGATGAGTCCTGAGCGGCTGTTTGCAGTGATCAGGACGTCATCGAAGTAAGGGCAATGCCAGGGAGCCCATGGAGCAAGTGCTCCATGAGGCTCTGAAAGATTCCCAGGGCAACGGAAATGCCGAATTGGAGTCTGGGCAGCCGCCGCATCATCATTCACCAGGAGCTGCTGGTAGGCCTGCGCCATATCCAGTTTGGAGAAAATGCAGCCCTGCCCCAAGGAGTGGAGCAGGTGCTGCACGACAGGGACTGGATAGGGGTTTGCCTAGAGGCCAAGGTTGATCGTCGACTTGTAGTCGGCACAGATCCTGATGGACCCATCGGCCTTCACGGGGATCACTATGGGGGGGTCTCCCAGAGTGAATGGTCGATGGGCTCCAGGATGCCCTACGCCAACAGGTTATCGAGTTCGGTGTCAACTTAGGCCTCAAGGCAAAAGGCACCCTGTGGGCCTTCAGCCGGATGGGGGCAACCTGGGGGTCCAAGTTAAGGGAGATAGGGGTGCCCTTATACTGCCCATTGAAAACGTCGGTGTAGTCCTGAAGGACCGCCACCACATCAGGGGGCGTGTCCGCCACAGTATGCACCCCTGTCAGGGATAAGCCCAGAGGGGTGAACCAGTCAAGGCCTAAAATAGTGGGGAGGGGCTTTTGAACAACCAGGGCCTGGGGAACAGCACAGTTGCTCCCATATTGAACCCGCACCCCGTAACAGCCCAGGGTTGGAATGTTAGTCCCCTGGTAGTCTTTTAACAAGGTGTCCGAGGGAGAAAGCTGGGACTTCGAGACTTGCGGGCACAGTTTGGTGAAGGTGGCCCAGGAGAGGAGTGACTGGGAGGAGCCCGAATCGACCTCCATTAGGCAGGGGGAACTTTCAATAGAAACAGTGACGGAGATCTTCTGCGTACCCGCCGAGGCGAGGTTGACTGACACTGCAGGGGTGGCAGGGACATCATCCAGCAGGGCGTAGCAATTGTCGCGGCAGGCTTGCTGATGTCTGGCCGGTTGGTTCTTGGCCAGTGCAGGAGGGCCGTAGACTGGAGGCTGGTCGGCTTGAGGCAGAGGTGGCAAGTTGGCCCGGCAGACCTGCGCCTGGTGGCCCTTCTTGCCGCAGTGGCAGCAGACGGCTGTCTTGAAAGGGCAGGCTGCCCGGGCATGCGAGCCTCCACAGCTGAGGCAGGCGGCACAGCAGGAGCACGAATCAGGGAAGGCTGTTGTGGCTGAGGCCGCCGAGGAATGGCCCTCAATCGATCGACCTGGGCCTCATAGAATTGGTCCGCCAGGGGAACCAGTTCATTGATGAGGTTGGTGATATTGCGAAGAAGGCAGCGGAGCATAGAGGCAGGAGCCAATAGGGCAGGCAAGGCAGGCACGGCGGGCAAGGTGGGTGTGGGAGGCAGGTAGCAGGCCATCTCCACGGTGGACAGATCAGCGAGCTCTGCGGCCCTCGCTTCATCAATGGCAAATGTGAGCATGATGTTGGTCTTACCGAGGAGCTGCCGTCTGAGGAAAAGGTCCTTAAGACCACAGACGAACTGCTCAGTCAAATTGTCCTCCAGGTCAGGGAAATCACACTGAGCAGCGGCAACTCGTAATGCCTGGAGGAACTGATTAACTGAATCAGACGGCTTCTGAACGCATTGGCAGTAGGCAAACCGGTGCATAATTTTGGACGGAGTTGGGGCATAATGGGCTTGGAGCCCCTCCATCAGTTCATCCCACGAGAGATCATAGACAGCCCGTGGGGCTGCGAAGGAGCAGGCCATCACAAACATGTCGGGTGTGCAGGCGGTCAAAAAGAACCCGCACTTCCTGGCTTGGGAGTACCCCTGCCGGTTGTTAGCAATTAAGAAGCACTCGAACCGCTCTAAAAAGGCGGCCCAGGATTCACCAGCAGCTCCGAAAGGAGCAAAAGCGGGCATTCCGGCCATGTCGATTAGCAGCTGATGTGAAGCAAGGTGCGGAAAATTGACCAATCAAGGTGCCTAAAAAAAATCGTTGCTTGCCATGTAGGTCGTACTCAGAGCCCGTGGTCCCATCCTCGTCGCCAGTATTAGATCTGCGGAAAGAACCAGGCGGGAGGCGTCTGAGGTAACCTAAGTATAACAACGTTTATTGCAGACAAGAACAAAACAACAGGAGTAGACCGGCACCCTTCCTCTGTCTGACAGCTTTTTATATCGAGTTGTCAGACAGGGGGACCAATAGCCGCGCGTATGACAGCCCGGCAACTTGCAGGTTGCGCCTGATTGGCTAAGGCGTGCCTCGCTGTTGCCGAGCTGTCATTCGTAAGTCTGAGGACTTACTCGGGATTCAACAAACTCTTTGCCAACCATTTAACAAATGTATGTAGGAAGCATACCACTGTAGTAATGGAAGACTTTAAATGTCCAAATATCAACTGCAAGACAAATTCTGCTGCAAATGGAGGATCAACCTTGTAGACACCTTTGTCATCTAGATGGTAGAAGAGGGAACTATAAGTAAAGCTATACTGGATTTAATTCTTATTAATAAAGAAGAAGTGATAGACGGAATCGAAGTTGGTGAAACCTTGGGTGAAAGTAAGCACATCATACTGGAATTCAGTCTAATGCAAACACAAGCATTAGAAAATAATCCAACCAATGTCTTAAAACCACACCTAGACCAATTTTGGTCACCATACTACAAAAAAGTCATTGAGACTTTGGACAAAGTATAAAGAAGAGTAACTAAGACGATTAAAGGCCAGGACACTAAAACATATGAACAGTTGCAGAATTTGGGTTTGGTTACTGTAAAGAAAAGAAGAATTAGGAGCAACATGATAGCAGTGTTCCAATATTTGAGGGGCTGACATAAAGAAGAGGGGGTTAAATTAGTGTAAAATTCACCACATGTTGACAAGAAGCAATGGTTGGAAACAAATCAAACAGAGAATGAAAATGGGATTAAGGAAAAACTTCCTAAGAGTGAGGAGATTTAGCCAGCTTTCCTTCAGAAATCATGGACACTCCATCATTGGAATTTTTAAAGAAGAAACTAAACCAGTAATGGCTAACTTTTTCTAGACAGAGTGCTCAATGTGCATGTATGCACCACATCCCCAATATTCAATGCACACCCCAAACATCCACTCACCTCTGTATATGTGCACATGGACCCCATATATCCTCCACCCCACATATGCATGTGAGGCTCCCACGCAAATGCCCCATCCCCTGAGCATGTGTGGCAGACATCCGAAGACCATCCCGCTGGCACATGTACATTGTGGTGGAGTTGAACTGAAGCTATGGGTTGCATTCCCACCGACAGTATGCTACATGCCACCTTTGGCACACATCCCATAGGTTTGCCATTGTGGGACTAGAAGGATCTGAAATAGTATAGTTTCTCTTGTTTAAGCAGGAGGCTACACCAGTGGTGGGATTCAAATAATTTAACAACTGGTTCTCTGCCCTAATGATTACTTTCAACAACCGGTTCACCAAACTGCTCAGAAAGTTAACAATTGGTACTCGCAAAGTGGTGTGAACTGGCTGAATCCCACCAGTGGGTCAGACTAGAAGAGAGATTTAGAGAGATTTATTAATATTTGTAGGCCGCCCATTTCCCTGAGGGGACTCAGGGCGGCTCACATAAAATCAGGGAGGGGGAATACAGACATTGACATAAAGACATATAATAAAATAGTACGCAACATACATTCATCATTCGGGAGGGGCGGCTATCCTTATCCCCAGGCCTGACGGGCTAGCCAGTTCTTAAGGGCTGTGCGGAAGGCCTGGACGGTGGAGAGGGTACGAATCTCCACGGGGAGCTCGTTCCAAAGGGTCGGGGCTACTACTGAGAAGGCCCTCCTCCTTGTAGTTGCCAGCCGGCATTGGCTGGCCGATGGAATATGGAGGAGGCCTAATCTATGTGATCTTATTGGTCGCAGGGAGGTAATTGGCAGAAGGCGGTCTCTCAAGTATCCAGGTCCACTACCATGTAGGGCTTTATGGGTGACTAGTAACACCTTGAAGCGCATCCGGAGACCGACAGGCAGCCAGCGCAGCTCGCGGAGGATAGGTGTTATGTGGGTGAACCGAGGTGCACCCACAATCACTCGCGCGGCCGCGTTCTGTACTAGCTGAAGTCGCCGGATGCTCTTCAAGGGCAGCCCCATGTAGAGCACATTGCAGTATTCCAGCCTAGAGGTCACAAGGGCCCGAGTGACTGTTGTGAGAGCCTCCCAATTCAGGTAGAGCCGCAACTGGCGCACCAGGCGAACCTGGGCGAATGCCCCCCTGGTCACAGCCGTCAAGTGGTGGTCAAACGATAGCTGTGGATCCAGGAGGACTCCCAAGTTGCGAACCCTCTCTGAGGGGTATAGAATTTGACCCCCCCAGCCTGAGAGATGGAATATTGGTGGAATCTTTGGGAGGGAAACACAACAGCCACTCGGTCTTTTCTGGGTTGAGCACAAGCTTGTTAACCCTCATCCAGTCCATAACGGCTTCAAGGCCTCGGTTCATCACGTCTGCCGCTTCATTGAGTTGGCACGGGGCGGACAGATACAGTTGAGTATCGTCCGCATATTGATGGTATCTGATCCCGTGCCTGCGGATGATCTCTCCCAGCGGTTTCATGTAGATGTTGAATAGTAGGGGGGATAAGACCGAGCCCTGAGGCACCCCATAAGTTAGGGGCCTAGGGGACGATCTCTGCCCCCCCACTAACACTGACTGCGACCTGTCCGAGAGGTAGGAGGAGAACCACCGCAACACGGTGCCTCCCACTCCCACCTCCCGCAGTCGTCGCAGAAGGATACCATGGTCGATGGTATCGAAAGCCGCTGAGAGGTCAAGGAGGACCAGGATGGAGGAATGTCCTCCATCTCTGGCCCTCCAGAGATCATCGGTCAATGCGACCAAAGCGGTTTCCGTGCTGTAACCGGGTCTGAAGCCTGACTGGAAGGGGTCGAGATAGTTTGCTTCCTCCAAGGACCGTTGGAGCTGGAAGGCCACCACCTTCTCAACAACCTTCCCAAGGAAGGGAAGGTTGGAGACTGGGCGATAGTTATTAAGAACAGCTGGATCCAGAGATGGCTTCTTTAGGAGGGGTCTCACCACCGCCGCTTTCAGTGCGGCGGGGAAGTTCCCCTCCCGAAGAGAGGCGGTCACAACCGCCTGGATCCAGCCTCGTGTCACCTCACTGCTGTTAGTAACCAGCCATGAGGGACATGGGTCCAGTACGCAGGTGGAGGCACTTACAGCCCTCATGGCCTTGTCCACATCCCCGGGGGTAACATCCTGAAACTCAACCCAGCGATGTTCTACTTGATCCTCTTGTGCCTCGGCTGGAACTGCGGGGATGGAGTCCAAGTCCGACCGAAACCGAGCAATTTTGTCCGCTAAGAATTGGGCATAATCCTCAGCTCTGCCCTGCAAGGGTTCCCCCGCTTCCCTTTTATTTAATAGGGAGCGGGTTATCCTAAACAGGGCGACTGGGCGGGACTCAGCGGACGCAACCAAGGTGGCTATGTGAGATCTTTTCGCTGCCCTAAGTGCCCTGGTGTATTCCTTGGTGCAGGTGGTTACCATTGCTCGGTTCGATTCGGACTTATCGGACCTCCATCGGTGCTCTAGGCATCTCCTCCGGCGCTTCATCTCCCGGAGTTTCTCGGTGAACCAAGGGGGTCTCCGGGATCCGCCGCCTCGGAGGGGCCGTAGTGGCGCAATCCGGTCGAGGGCCTCTGATGCCGCCGAATGCCAAGCGGCAACCAGAGTCTCTACCGGACTGTGGGCGAAAGTATCAGGAATGACCCCAAGCTCTGTCTGGAACCTTAGCAGTTCCATAAGTCGCCTGGGGCGGAACCACCTGGCCGGTTCCTCCTCCCTACAGTGGGGGTTTGGTCTCCGGAAGTCGAGCCTCAGTAGGCAGTGGTCTGACCACGACAGGGGTATGATGTCGTTACCCCTCAGACCAAGGTCACAAATCCACTGCTCCGAGAGGAATACGAGGTCAAGCGTGTGACCCGCCGAATGGGTTGGGCCCCGAATTACTTGGGTCAAGCCCATGGCTGTCATGGAAGCCATGAACTCCTGCGCCCCATCAGAGTTTTCACCGAGCGAAGGCAAATTAAAGTCCCCCAGGACCATCAACCTAGGGAACTCAATTGCCAGCTCGGCTACCGACTCGAGGAGCGAGGGGAGGGCTGCTGCAACGCTGTTGGGAGGCAGGTACGTTAACAGCAGACCCACTTGACCCTTGAGGTCCAACTTTATCAGCAGAGACTCACACCCGACAAGCTCCGGAGCAGGGACCCTACGAGGAGCTAACGACTCCCAGATAACAACGGCCACACCCCCACCCCTTCCCTGGGCTCTCGGCTGGTCCAGCACCTGAAATCCTTCTGGGCACAGCTCTACAAGGGGGACTCCTCCCTCTGGGCCCAGCCAGGTTTCAGTAATACATGCCAGGTCTGCCCTCTCGTCTAAAATTAAGTCCCGGACGAGAGGAGCTTTATGTACCACAGACCTGGCATTTAGCGACAGCAGCCTGAGTCCAGGGTCCTGATCACTTGCGCCATCTGGTCTCGGAGTGGGACTCATAGGGCCGGAAGGAGGGATCTCTGTAATGTAGCGAACCCTCCTTCCCCGGTAATGGCCTGCCCTAAAGTCCCCGCCATATCTGCCCCTCCCTGTTACGACCGTAATACCCCGACCCTCTCCCGTGTCTCTAGTCCCCTCAACCACCCCCATGGCCCCCGCTTCTCCCGGCAGGTCCTCCGAATCAGGCATACTCATTCATTCACCCAAACAGTCCCCACAGAAAAGTTAAAACACATAAAATACAATGATAATGAATAATAAAAGTGGGATCATTCACTCAACCACATACAGTCCCATACACTCATCATACCAAATAAAAATTGCGCGGATGAGCAGTTGTGCGAATTGGTGAAGGCAAGATCTTAGAAATTGGCCTTCTCGTTAACAAGTCTAGTGGGAGTCCAATAAGAAGCTGTATAAGGTCCAGAAAAGTATATGGCCAGAAAGAAATACCAATAGTGGCCACTGGAGGGAGTCCAAGTTCTTGGCACACTGCCTCTCTGATGTAATAGTGCTTGATGATAATAAGGGTATTTGATGGTCCAAAAAAAATAAAAATACCCGTAATGACCACTAGAGGGAGTCCAAGTTCCCACAGCACTCCTGAGGCAGTGATGATTGCAATGATAGCAGCTGATGGTAATGGCTGCCGCAGGGAGCCCGTAATTGAATTCTTACAGCTTTGCTTCTAAGCCAAACAGGCAGATGGTCAAGCCGTTCAAAGTCCTGCAGAAACAGCGGCGAGATCTCAGTAAAACGCCGCTTCAAAGTGCAGGGGGGGAAATCAGCGAAGCTATAGCGGAGACAGGAAACCAGTTCCTCTGCCTCCCGGTCCCAGTCCCAGTCCAGTCCAAACATCTCTCCTGGACCTCCCACCCCCTCTTCGGGGCATAAACCAGCCCCACGATATTGTTCAGTCAGTGAGGGGGTTCGGCACCCCTCCAAACAGCGGGGCCAAAGCCTCCGCCTCTCGCACAGAGCCGTCGCCGCCGCTTCCCAGCTGTTTAAAAGGCCGATGTAGAAAGCCACGCCCGGGGGGATATCGTTGTTCCGGAGCTGTTCCTGGAGCCGCTCAGAGGCGGCCCCCTCCCCAAACAACCACCACCCTGGGAAGGCTGAAGGCTGGCGCCCAAAAAGAACCCCTCCGTTACCATGTTAGGGGTCCTGGGCGCCGTGGTTAGTATCTTCTTGTTCTTAGGCATTCGGAGCGGCAGAGTTCGGCAGCCATTCTATTCTCACGCATGCGCAGTAGGCCCCCCATGGTCCTTCTAGATTCTGTTTTGTTTTGTTCTTTTCTGTTCTGTTCTATTCTGACTGATGGGAGAAAGAAAGGAGGCTCTTTGGGTATCTGTTTTAAGTTAATGGAAGCACCTTTGATTAACGTCTCCAATGTTTCTGTCTTTTAATATGAAGTAGATTCCTCATGGGGGAAATGAAGTTTTGATAAGAGGTGGTTCAGAATGGACCAGTAAAAATGAACTTAAAGAACTCATTAAAAGGGTAAAAAAAACACCCTTGTATATCCAATTATTCATTAACAAGATCATATTAAGAATATTATGTGATTAAATGAACACTTACATGGAACAAATATACTACTGACCATAGTCTCTCGATGCATTATGACTCAAATTATGCTAGCCAATCAGAGCAGAAATTCCAAAGCCAAAAATGTTTGAACAGTATATAAAGTGATTTTCCCCTTCTCTAAGGGTCTTTCTGACTTGTACCTGTGGCAGACATGTCCTTTACTTAGACATAAGTATCTACTTTTTCTACTTGGTTGTCTTTTTGGTTAGGAAAATACCAGACTAAAGAATCTTATTATCATTTACCGCTAACAATCCCAACCAAAACAGAATAAAAAATGCTGACCTTTAAAATAAAATCACTGGATTTTCTCTTTGGACATTCCATGAAGGTAAGTCATGTCCTCCTTCTCCTTTACTCTGAGCATTGATTGGTGAGTAAATCACATTATTGCAATGCCTCTGTCATATCACTCAAGTCTTATTTTCATTCACCAAATTCCAGCAAGTGGTTTTTATTCCATAAAGTTTCAATATTGGCAATAATATCATACCTGCCCTCATGTACTTTGGTTTCTAATTCATTGTGTTTACTCTTCCTATTTTGTGGATTGTCTAAATGCCTTTGAGTCTTTTTTGACTGACCCGGTGTTTGTTTTCTAAATGACCTGTTTTGTATCTGAGTTCCCCTTCTCCCCTTTCCCTTCTTTTTTTTAGTGTCCATGACATGGAATACCATATGTGTTGTGTGGCCAATGATATAGCACTCCCATATTTGCATTAATCCAGCTAATTATGTAGCAGCTGGCATGTTACCACACAAACCTGCACAGGACAATTGGTTAAACATGACCACATTTGTACTTTAAAGAATCTTGCCTGTAACAGTAACACCCTAAGCCCTAGATTATCTCATGGATTGCAGTGGACATACAGCAATGGTTTTAAAACTTTACATTGCAAAGAATTTGTATTATTTTTTCCTGCTATTACTTGGCTATAATGAAGAGGACTTCCAGTCCTATAAGAATAAATTAAATGGTAAAACTTGAAAGAAGAGATAATTGTAGCGCAGGGTTGAACTGTGGGTCTCAGAGTTTAGTTGTTTAATGTTCAGTCTGAATTATTTGGTGATTCATAGTGTTTGGTGGGCAAGGAAGTCCCTTTGCAATGGCAAATGTGTCTCAAATTCAGGGATGAAGTTTTTACCAGTTGACACCAAACTTGGTGTTTCAGGCAAAATCCTCACTGATCCCTTGAACTCTACCACATTCATCAGCTGCAGTTTCATAGACCCATCTTTAGTTTGGTATACTTCCCCTGGAGGGTCATAAATGCAAACATTTGCTAAACGAGGCAGTCACTCACTGAGACCCACATATCAATAGCAATAGCAGACTTATATACCGCTTCATAGGGCTTTCAGCCCTCTCTAACCGTTTTTCAGAGTCAGCATATCGTCCCCACAGTCTGGGTCCTCATTTCACCCACCTCAGAAGGATGGAAGGCTGAGGAAACCTTGAGCCGGTGAGATTAGAACCGATGAACTGCAGATAACAGTCAGCTGAAGCGGCCTGCAGTATTGCCCCCTAATCACTGCGCCACCTCGGCACATATTCTTTCAGCATTTGAATATGTACTTTAATCCAACCAGCTCCAATTAATCCCAAATACATGTTAAACTGGGATCCCTAGAGCTGAAAGGCAGAAAATCTCATATTCCTCTGTTCTCATGGGTTGTGGTCTGCAGTTGCTCTGCACAAATATATAAATTTGGCTTGAGCAAGATATATGCTGGTAGGGGATCTAGTCTATGTCTTTGAAGTCCAGAAGAAAGCCTCAACTGTGCAGAAGAAAGATATTTTCTGTCCTGAAGCAAATGTTAAAAAAAAACACCTGACCGTTTAGTATAAATAATATCCTTTTGAATGCATTTTGGGCATAAACAGAAAGTTTTGGGAGATGGCTAAAGATTCTAATTTAACTGTGTTGACACTTGCCTCAACTCCACACCACTTTAAGAAGAAGGATTGGTGGATGCTGGTTGCCCTTAAACAGGTCTTTGAGGATTTCTCCTTGTCCACTGCCTTCATCACCTGGGAATCTGTGGTCAATTTCAAAGCAGTGTTCAGCTGTCATTCAAGTGCACTTTGGTAAGGTGTTTATAATGTTAGGCTTCCATGTCTTATTTTATTGAATAATAATTATCTATATTAAATTATGCTATAAAATTGCTGTATATAACATTGACAATAAAATCTCATCTTTTCCAGAATCTTCTTCTTACCTTACTTTTCTCGTCCATCATTCTTAATTTGTGTCATGGAATTTGCTTTTCCCGAAAAAGAAGACTCGAAAATGGTAATATTATGCCTATGGTGCCCTTCTATGTTTCTTTGAATTATGTAACTTGAATATGTTTGTATTTAGCACGGTTTCATTGAATGCTTAATTCAGAAGTGATCTATGCTGGCTTCTACTTTCTTTTTGAGTGTAATTCCAGGTGCTGATCATCACCCTATATAATACTGGCATATGTTATCTGCAGAACCATCTTTCTTAAGGACCTTTATTGCCCTACAAGGTCAGATAGAGTGGTCTTAGGCCTAGTCCCATCCCCAAAATATTGCCATTGGATGAAAACTAGGCACGATGTCTTCTCATGGTTGTCCCTCCCTTTGGAAAACCCTGCCCCTTGAAGTTCACTAGGACGCCATCCTCCTAGCCTTCCCTAAAGCTTTGAACATTTGGTTGTTTGACCAGGGTGTGCGCTCCTTACCTGTGCTTTAAGCTTTTGGCACTTCCAGCATGCGCATGGAATGTATGGTGCCTGCGTGGTGCTCTGCTGAGAAGCTGGAGTGTCGTGGAGGCTTGCGGAAGCATCATTTGATATTACAACGCATGTGCACATATGCCATGTGCATGCATGTGGGTAACTCTGGGGCAATTCCAACCATACTGGTTGGAACGGAATCTGAAACCCACCACTGGGCAGGGATGTGTAGTCAGGGGAGGCAGAGCCTCACCACTGTCATCATGAAAAAATGTAAAAGGAAAAAGGCAAGAGCAGAAGTCAGGCTCAGCTAGTTGCTGCCAGAATCACCATGGATGATTCTGCTTAGTGCTTACCTGTTTAAAAAAGCCTCTAAAAAAGTGCCCTCTACAGGAGGAGGTGGGAGAATGACGTGCCTCATCTAGTCTGGCATTTTATGATCACTCGAGCAGAGTTAAGCAAAGTTAAAAGCCAAAAAATTCCTGACATAAATGAGGCACGTCATTCTCCCGCCTCCTCCTATAAGGGGCACTTTTTAAGAGGCGTTTTAAAACAGTTAAGCACTAAGCAGAGTCATCCACGATGACTCTGGCAGCAACTAGCTTAGCCTGACCGCAGCTCTTGCCTTTTTCCTTTTACATTTTTTTTCTTTTCATGATGGCAGGTAAGAGCAGAGTTAAAATCCCCTCTGAAACAGCTGGAAAATGTACGTGTGGGTCGGAGTGGGGGGTGGAATTCAAACTTCATCCTCCTGGTGCAGGGCTTTGGGCAAAGGCTGGAGGGAAATGCTCTTCCTCCCCAAGTGTAGTTTGATTGCAGGCAGAGCCACATTGTCTTTCACTGTAATCAGTGAAGCTGTAATCAGTGAAGCTCGGCTGGATACTTCTGGGACTGGGGGAAATTGTGTGTGTTGTCCAGTATGGCTCTTTGACTGGCTTCCTGCCTTCTCCTGTGGTCTCCCTGACTCCCTCCAATCCAACTTTGTGTGTGTTTGTGTGTGTGTTTGTGTGTGTGCTTGTTTGAGAGAGAGTTTGCTTGAATGAGAGAGGGAAGGGTGTAGGAGAGATAGTCCAATCCAACTTGTGTGTGTGTGTGTGTGTGTGTGTATGTGTGTGTGTGTGTGTGTTTGAGAGTGGGGAGGGAGAGAGAGAGGGAGAAAGGAGGGGAAGGGAGAAGAAAAAGAAAGTGAATGAAGGAAACTTATTTAGCAAAGGAGAAAAACAAATGCTGTCACTTTAAATCGGAACTGAGCATGCCTGGCTGTGGGATTCTGGGAGTTGAAGTCCACAAGTCTAAAAAAATTGCTGCCTCACCAGCAATAAATCTCACCGCACATCACGGCCACTGGGCAACTGAAAAAGGAACAACTGAAAATGGGATAACTGAACACAAGACAACTCTACTATTATCTGTCATTGTGGTTTTAAAATATTATTTGTCTCTCCTTTAGAATTTTTTCAAAAATGATTTTTTCCTTAATGATTCTGTTCTGCCATTTCTTTGATATTAGTATAACTCTTGTATTTCTTTTTTTATAAAAAAGTTTTTATTTTTAGACAAGCATAAAACCTACAGACATAAACACACATAAAATAAAAAACTTTCTCCAATTACTTACAGTGTGTCGACTGGTTACAAAACTTTTATGCTTTCTCACAATAATCTTCACTTGCAATTTACATAAAAACTCATATCATCATTCTAATATATATGCATACAATAATTATGGTTATTAAACATTCATTTGACTATAGCTATTATTACATCATTTTAATGTAAAATATTCTAAATTTCATATAAATTTATATTATAGCATTTACATCATCCTGAATTCATCCAACAGTATTACATGTTTATGTTCTATTCTATATAGAATTATTTATCTTTTATAACAAAGCTTTTAAGCATCCTCTCCATATATCATTATTAATCATATATTTAGCTTTAACTATTATTACTTTATTTTATGCATAATACTCTAAATTTAACTAAGTTTAACTTAATTTTTATTTGAACATTTCATTTCTTCCTCCTGTATCCTCCCAGTAGTAGTGCAGTCCTATATCTCTTGCCATTGGTGGTATTTGTATTCTAATTGTTTTTTTATGAGTCTTATGTGGACTTCTCTTGGCATCTTGTTGTTCCTTGCATATCTTGTAAAGACTTGAAACCCTCCATCTGTTCCTTCCATCCGCATGCTTTTGGTTATCACCAGTGCTTCTGCCAGAATTTCTCTCATTGTTTCTGCCAAATTTTCTCCCTTTTCTTCTTCCATATTTTGGGATTTGAGATAGAGTTCCAGTTCGTTAATCTCTCCTTTCAACATTCTACTTCTGTCGTTTCCAACCAGGCTCAATTTGCTTTCAAAGTCAACAATTTTCTTATCGCTTTGTTCATATTTTTCTTCAATTTTTTTAACTCTATCTTCAAATTTCATCATCGTTTTATAAATATTCTCAAGTCTTCTCTCTATTTTTTCTGTTATTTTATTGTATGTTCTCCATCCTCTCTTCAAGGTTTTTTGTACTTATTTGTACTTTTTGAATTTCAAACATGATCATTTGCAATGTTAATTCTTTCCCTTCTTCATATTGCGCCTGTCAGCGTTCCAAATATCATGTAGAATCAAATCAGAATCGAAGGCAAAACTATGCTTAAAGTTCCAATTTAATAAAGCAGGCATGTTTGCACATAGCTGTGGGATCCCAACTCTGGAAGTTACATCAGAATCCCACCCAGTTAAAAGTTCATGATCTTGTCCCCACACCCACAATCCATCACATGGTCCAATCTCCTTCTTCCATGCTGGCGTCCATGCCCAGCTTCTTCCGGTCAGGTGTACTGGTGTGGAGACAAAGGATGATCTTGGCTTTTAGCAAAAAATGAAAACAATACATTCCAAAATCCTACTCCTTCTAATCCCTCCTCCCATTGACTATACTTATAGAAACAGCATAATGAAATAAGAAAAAGTGTGGCAGGCCAAAATTCTAAAAGGAATATAAATGCAGGCCTGCCAGTGCCATTCTTCCAAGTTATAAACACTGCCACTAAGATGTCCAAAGCCTTTTTGTTAAGTTTCAAACAAGTTCACTATAATCTTTCAAGTCAAGGTTTTCTCTTCACTCCAATCCAGCTATTGATAGTACTCCAGAAGAGCACCTGCATAAACAATCTGTACTCTTCCCACTATCTCTTTTAATAAACTAAATCAAGAGCCTTGAAATATTAGATATGAGTTGAATGTTCAAAGGGAATAAAAATTGATATTTCCAAGCCTCCAGTCTCTAGATGGGAGTGCTGTTTTTTTTCCTCTGCCTCTACCCCTCTCTTTAAATTCCAAACTTTAAGAAAGAAAAAAAGTGCTGAAAAGCAAACAATCCAGCTGAGGGTTGTAAAAAGAAAAGAAAGAAAATCATAATCCACAAAAGAAAAAATAAAAGAGGGAAAAAAGAAACCAGTCCAATTTAAAAAGTAAGAGGCATTTGTAAAAGTTCCATCCAAAAAAAAAAGCAAAATTAAAAAAAGATAACACACTAAGTTTAATTCAGGCTTAATCCACTGCTTGCTGTCTTTGGCCTTCAATTTTAATTTTACTTTAAGTCTTTTGGGGTGTTTTCTTCTCTAATAGTAAAAAATTGTCTCACCATTTTGACACACTCTCTCTCCTACTTTTCTTCCTTTCAGAGGCTGTCCCAAGCTTCTGCAGCTTAAATGACTGCTTCTCTTTTGCCAGAAAAAAGAGCTTCTCCTGGATCAACGAGGGACTTTGCGATGTCCCTGACATCAGCAGGACGTGCCCTTCTCTATGACCATCTCTATCGGATGGTTTAGGTCCAAAAGGACCATCCAGCAGCAGAGATATTGACAGCAATCCTGGAGCTCCTAGACTGCATGTCATGTCATAGAGCCGTCATCCCCACCCTCTCAACTCTTGTATTTCTTGATTCATCAGAGGGTTCGATAGTGAATCCTGCTGAAACATGGATTTACCCGATGACAGTGGGCATATCTGCCATTGCCCAAAAGGCACTCTTGTGGGCCTTAATTGCCAGTAACAAATACTAAATGAATTGAGAAATGCAAGGGTTACATTAAAATCAAAGAAATGGTAGTATAGAATCATTGAAGAAAGGATGCAAAAGGAGGGACAAAGTAAAATATAAATGACAAAAATGAAAATCATTTCAAAAAAATAGTAATGTGTGACATCATTTTTATAATTTTACTATGGTTTCTGTAATGTTTTAAATTTTGATTGAAAGCTGCACAGAATTAGTTATAGGATGGATAGCAATGTCAATATTTTCACTAACCAGAGGTGGATGGCTCCTGGTTCGGCCCAGATTGGGTGAATCACTAGTAGCGGTGTTGGGAGGCTCCACCCTGCCACCCGGACGCTTCTGCACATGCGCAGAACAACACGAGTGCTACCAAACTGGTAGCAAAAAATTGGCAACCCACCTCTAATTAACAAAATTGCACAATGGTAATAATTATTTTTTTCCAACATCCGATTTTTAATTAGGGGAACTGTTACATTTAGAATGGAGAAATACTAATGTTAAAAAGAAGTTCAGAAATGAGAACAGCTCTTTTGAGCTGTGTAGTTTTCAGGTTTCTGGATTCAATTATCAACATCTACATATGCTGTATATATTTTGTATTTATTTACAAAATGTATTGGTTGCCCAAAGGGGACTTCTGTTGCCTTACAATATGCAAAGATAAAGCCGTATAAATACTGATCTTCTGGTCAGATGAGACTGATTGGAATTTTCTTCCCTAGGGAAGATATGCATCGACCCTAGTAATAAAACAAGACATTTGGTAGGATCTTCATGGAAGTCTGAAGTGTGCCTTCAATGTACCTGCAGATTGAATGGAATACTTTGTTGTACCATGTAGGTAAAATATTGGAAATGGCATCTCTTATAAATTCTTTTAAAGTATTTTGCTGAGACAAAGTATTACACATGCTCCTAAATGAAAAACAAGGTAGTTGAATCAAAACTAGTAGCCTATGGATGGAAATGATAAATTTCTCTCTGTGGTAATTTAAAGTTGATTAAGATGACAATGTTGGTTCAAATTTATAACACTATTATGTTATTAGACACTTTTTAAAAGGAATTAAACTATAGGTGAGAATCTTTGGGTGACTAAAAATAGATTATGTAGATCATGCTAGAAAGCCACTATTTTAGTCTACCAAGACATTAAATCAGGATTTTCTTTCAATGCTATAGAGAATTTTATCTTTATATGTGCAAATTAGTATTGTATATAGTTGTGAACAAACTGATAATTTAATGTGCAACTCCCAAACTGGGATTGTTCTGTCCATGGATTGGCTTATCCATGAGTAAATATAGTAATATTTGTAAGTACTCATACTTTCTCTATTTACATGCAGATAAGCCCATCCATGCATAAGGAGAATCTCAAATATTTAAATAAAATACCATGCAAAGCACTAATCAGCAATTTTCAAAATATTTTGGTTAAAAATTTGCAGATAGGTTTGTATGTTGCACATATTTGGTAAATGAGGTTGAGTGTATACATATGCTTACAACATTTTTAAAAATAGTTTATAGCACCAGTTACATATATCTGGCCTTCTTTTTCTTATTTTTTAATCATCGCCTCTGATGTTCACTGTCAGACATTCCAAGAAGAATATTTTATCTCATAGAAATTGGAATATAAGATTCTATTGTCTACCACAACCTATGCCACTAACCTTATTTGTGGAAATAAACCTTGTAAGAATGCACAAAGTATGTGGTAAATAATTTTTATCCAAACCTGAATTTCTCCAAGACTTATTCCTTACATGTGTTTACTAAATTTATAAATTTTATCCAATTAAACTGAATCTGCCTTAAATACTTATACCACATAAAAATCTAGGTACAAATCAGTTTTTAAGAGATGTCAAAAGCAAAGCAAGGTTTTTTGCTGAAACAGCTGCTACTTTGCAAGTTAAGTAAGACTGGCTAAAATTCTGATAGGTAAAACTGTAGCTACTTTAAAGAACAAATGTATTTAATGTTTTGAATAGCTTAATTTTCCACGTTTAACAGAAATCTCAATTTATTATATAATTTTGTGCTTTTTTTAAAGGGATCAAGGAACAGTTTTTCATACTGAATGCATATCTATATTAAATCCAAATACTTGTACATATGATTTATTTCGTAGAGATGATCCCACCAAGAAATGTTCAATTTAAAGAACAAAAATATCTTTTCAAGTATAGAAATCTCAAAAGTTTCTACTTTTGTAAACGTCCCTTGCTTTCCCTTTCTGTAATCTTCATTTGAATTATAGATAAAATTTTCATTTTGAGATAAGCCTTCTAATTCGGCATAAAGCCTTTTGCCTATTACTGGTAACAGGTCTGCGACTAAAAACCTGTTTGATTATTTTCATCTAATTTCCATGTATTTTGGTGTGCTGAAAACAAATAAAATATTGCAAAAACTCATAGACGTCATGATTTACTACAACATGCAAAACTGTCTTCAAATTTATCATTTTTTTTAAAAAAATGGTATTTTTTATATTATGGGTTTTTAACCAAATTTAAGTTCAAATTACTATTAATTAATTCACATTAGTTCACTAAGATATAAAATGCCAAAAAAAACACTTTAAGGGGTTTGTCCGAGTTATGTAAAAAAAAATATAGCACTGTAAATCTGATGGTCAGCAATCTATACATAAGCTAAGCAAGTTTTAAGTCTGTGCTTCTAATGGTAGAAGGGGTTAATCTATCCTGAGGAATCCAGTGGGAGGGAGACACAGATAGCAGCATCTCTGGTCAGTGCAGGGGGCATGGCCTGCACTGTGACATCTCATGTACAGACACAGAGCCGCTTTCTCCTGCATGCCACACTTGTGCACGAATCATCATCAGTTTCTTGGTTCTAGGCTGTTCACACTTTTTCATCACAAATCATGTTAGCTCGTCATTGTTATGGCTCCGTGAAAGTGTATTAATTCACCAGACAGTTTGTGTTTCATCTGTGGTGAATGTACAGTGTTGAAGCAACAGCAAAATATTAAAGACTTTGTGAAAAAAGTATATTTTGCATACTTTGGACTAAAAATTGGAGATGAAGATAAAGTTTAGGTGCCTCATAAAGTGTGCAAATGGTGTGTTGAGTTCCGCTGAAACTGGTTCAAGGGTAAGACAAAATCTTTCCGTTATGGGATTCCTATGGTATGGCGAGAGCAAAAGAACCATAGTGATGACTGTTACTTTTGTTCATGCGATGTGAATGGGTTTAATTTCAAATGGAAGCATTCAATTTCATACCACAATCTTCACTCAGCAATTTGTCCCATCCCCCATGGCACAGATATACCAGTACCCAAGCCTCCTGCTACCTTTGAAGAGATACCTAGCTCCAATGAAGGTGAAGTCATACCTGAACCAGATGATGAATCAAGTTCTGACTTTGAAGATGATACAAGACCAAAATTGTTTTCTCAAGAGGAGATGAATGATTTGGTAAGAGACTTGAATCTTCCCAAAGATGCTGCTGAGTTACTCGGATCAAGGCTGAAAAGCAGAAATTTATTGTTGCCAGGAGTGACATCTTCATGCTTTAGACATCGTGAAAAGGAGTTAATTCCTTACTTCGCCCCCGAAGACAAGTTGGTTTATTGCTTTGATGTCAAAGGTCTGATGGGTAAATTTAAAATCCAATATGATTCAGAGCAATAGCATCTTTTTATAGAGTCTTCAAAAAAAAGTCTCAAAGCAGTTTTACTCCACAACAGTTTTTACGCTTCCATACCTGTAGGTAATTACTGATGAGTTTGAAAGTGCATTTACTCCAGTCCCACCTTGACTACTTTCCTGAAAATTTGGGAGCTGTGAGCGAGGAACAAGGTGAACGATTCGACCAAGACATTAAAGAGATGGAAAGGAGATACCAGGGAAAATGGAGCATTACAATGATGGTAAACTACTGTTGGATGCTTCAGAGAGAAATTCCAGATGCTACTCACAAGTGTAAATGCACCAAGAGGAGCCTCACAAATTGAGTTTAGTGTGTGTAGGTGAGCTCATATCAGTTCAAAAAGGATTTTCATGAAAATATTGTAATAAAACTTTAATTTTATATCTATTTCCATTTATTTTGAGGTATTGTGTTATTTAACATAGTTACCTAAATTGTCAGGAATCATGATGTCCTATGACAAAATGGAGATCATTTTCGGATTCAGTGCACCAAAAAACATAAAGATTAGGTGGAATAACCAAAACAGCTGTCAAATTTTTTTGGGGGGCAGCCCTGTGATCCTTGTTTCAAAACCATCCACTTAGTGCCCATTCAAAGTTACTGGCATGGTCTTACAACCAGTTCTTGCACTTGCAACCATCCTAGGATTCCCACGATGACAGGATCAAATTCATGCAGTGGGCAATGGAATGACATGATGTTTACAATGGTTGGAGTCATGGGATTTGCAATCTTCCCCATCGCCTTTCAGAAAGCAAAATCAACAGGGGATGCCAGACTCACTTAAGAACCGCAATAATTCATTTAACAATTGAGGTAAAAAAATGCTCATAAAATTGTGCATGGCTCACTGAACAATCATCTTGCTTAGCAGTTCTGGAAATCCTGGTTTCAGTTGGGGTCAGAAATGAGAACTACTTGTACAGCATTCATGAGCTTTGAGTTCGCTCATCAGGTTAACAGAGTTCCTATTAAAAAAATAGGAATTAGTTTATCTATAAGGTGAAGTGGCAGAATTGCTCTAAATCAATCAAATAAGCAAGCAAGCCTGGGAAGATGTAGGACGCTCATAAATCTTTTAAAAATAATAATTTAATGAATAATGATAAAAATAATAAAAATAATAGCAGCAGCAGCAGAGGTTAACATATTTCTTGCAGATTTTGAATAGGCAATCTTTGACAGTGCCTTCATTTTATTCCTTGTCTTCTATTTAAAAGTTATTGGGATCTAAAAGGTATTAGAATCAGTCACCAGTACTGGCATAGTTGAAGCTACCCCTGTGAAATAGCTGATATTGCTCAGAGCTGCCTTGTCAGAAAATAAAGTACTCAAGGAAAAACAGGAGAGCATTTGAGGCAACCTGAGAGGAAAAGTTTATGTACTTTCACATTGCAGCAGGGAAATGCAGAGGAAAATAAAATTTGCAACTGAAAGTCAGTAAAGGCGGATGTGTCTTTCTTCTACCCTCAAAATGTGATTCCACATTCTAGTGATGGAGTAACCAGGCACGGCGGTTTGTGATGTTATCTGACTAAGGCAAAATAAACAAGTGATCTCTCTGATTGAATTTGGGTCCATCAACCAAATCATACTATCAACCTGAAATAAATTATTCTAGTTAAGCAACTTATTATTCTGTAGTCTTTATTACAAATCACTTAACTGCTCTAAGCAAAGAGACACATTGAGGATCCACTGGGAGAAGGCATGAAGATGGTCCAAGCACCAACCTGGAAACAAGCTAAATATGGATCTGATAAGTGGATAAAGATTAGAAGAACAATATTCTAGTAATAACTATCCATATCAAATTATTCTCAAGAATATTGAGTACCAGGCCTTATTTGGAGGAGGAGCAGTCATGGATTAAGTGCATTGAATGAGTTGCTTGAAGGAGATCCTTATGGACTTATAGGTTCTTTGCCAGAAAGATATTACGGGCATCACGGGGCACTTGGACAAGAAACAAAGCTTGTTTAGAAATCCATTTTGCAAACCACCCTATTTCCAACTTTCTCATTACTTCCTGATGACTTCCATTCTTACCAAGCTGCAAAGAGTGCCCCAAAGTTGGACAGCTTGGATGTTCCCAATCTTCATAAACTTCAGAGTACCAGCTAGCCATTGTTTAATCCAGGATATGCATTTCAGGATCTCTTGCATTTATTTTCTATAGAATAGCAGCTATAGTTTAATTAAAAATTATTTGCAAAAGATTGTAAGAAACAATTCTTGAATCAAAGGCATGGCAGTTGCTTTTAGCAAAGTGTAGAAATCAGACTCCTCAAGTAGGACATTTCACCCAAAACTCTTTAGTAGCCCTTATATGTAAATATTCTTTTCTTTCTATGGATTCACACAGCACAATGGCCCATTGTTTGTCCCTGCCCACTTCACTCACCCACTGTGAAGTCCAAGAATTGATGTCTTCTGTTCCCACGACACAAGGGGAAAAAATTAAACGGTTTAAGATGGTCAGGATAGTCCTGGGCTTGATCACCCATTTATACGCTTTTCTGAACATCTGAAAGGATGAGGGTGGGAAAATCTGTCTTCAGATCGAGCATCACCTCCACTAAAGAGAAGAGATGGAGAAAACACTGAAGTGATAGCGACTCAATTGATGGCTTACAGAATTAGGAAAAAAAGTATTAATACAGGTTAAAGACAAAAGAGTTATGAGAACTGTTGAAGTGTTTCATAAGCTCTAAGCTTATTTTTTATTACCACTTGAAAAGGGGAGCCAAATGGAAAGGCCAGTGACCCACAATAATTTGAAAAAAATAAGTGTAGGCTGATCCATAATGTCACCAATAAAACTGTATACATACAGCCATTACAGTTATGTGTGCTTTCATTATAAGAAATTCTGAAAGATTGGGCCATTCCTTCTAAAATATCCCATTGCAGAAAATGATTCCTGGTTTTTTTTAAAGAGAAAGATGACAGGATTATCAAGAACCTGAAGATATAAAGAAATGGCATGAAAAACAAAATTTTAAACAAATCCTTTTGACCATGGATCCTTTTAAGAAAAAGCTGCTATGAAATAGTATTGGATGGTGATGTGCTCACCAAACAAAAGCAAGATAAAAATACTGGAAATCTCATGAAATGTTATGCAAAAATACTGAATAGTGGTGATGTTTGCGGATCTTGACAGATTTCACTTATTGGTTTTTGAATTAATTTGGCACTAGGGGGTAATCATTCAGGAGGATATTATGGGAGCTATGACTTTCATTCATGCAGAAGGCTAGTCCATGTCCTAAAACAATGGCAACCTTTGGAGCTTTTTCTGACGGGACTCCACTCCCGGTATCCACTTTCTCCCTTTCTCCCCAGCCACTTCATTTAGAAAAGAGTTGGAACAAAATGCTTTTCATTTTGAAATCTTGACACCTGATTCTGCAACTAGTCACCTGCAGACTAGTCATTGGTCTTTTTTTCTTCTTGATTGAAGTCTTGTATTTTGAAAACACTTAACACATCTGTGGACAACTAACCTTTATTTTGAGGTTCAGAAAACATCTCGTGTGATTCTGCAGACTGAAGAAAATCTGTTGGAAAGAAAAGCTAATTGGCTGTCCCTTTTTTTCCTTTGGTCATAATCATGTAAATAACCTGTACAGGAGCAAAACATTAAATTGCTTCAATTAAGATCAGGTTGTTTTTCAGATAGAACTGAACCATGTTTGGCTAAAATATGGATTGACATATTTTTTTCCAATTGGTTGCCCTTTGGATATATTGGATCATAGTTCCCAACATTTCCAGTCAACACAATAGAAGGACAACAAGTAGGGCTGCATTGCTGAGTAATTTTCCACATAGCAGAATTATGCTAACTCTATCACTACATAGGAAGCAGGGACCTGCAAGGTTAAACCAGCCTGGCCATTTTGCAAAGAAAGCTACTACTTGGACAGCTTCTGATGTTTGCTAAACCCCAGGCAGCTGTTTTCAGGATTAATGGTGCCAAAGCAAGAGTAAGCAAGAGTCTAAAGCATATCCAAGAACCTGAAGACATATACATGGCATGAAAAATAAAATCTTTAAAACAAATAATTTTCACTGTGAATCTTTAAGAAAAAGCTGCCATTAACTAGCTGAACTTGGGTCCCAGCTTCTTACTGGGCAGTTTTAGCCTCAATTATTTTGTGGAGAAGTAGACCTTTATCCCCAGCTGGAATGGTCGTTGTGGGACTAGGTGTTTGTCTGTCTTTTTCTTATAGGTCTGTACCGTTTTATCTAGCACCTTCTTGACATTTTCCCATGCTGCTTTTAGTTTCAATAACCAGTCTGTCATGCTGATTGAGGAGGGGGGTTTTCCTGGGGAATTCTGGCATTGAGACAAAGTCCATGCTGCTCACTATTTGAATGGAGTTAGTCCTGTGCCACTTTGAACAGCATTACTGTATGTGGCCTCAGTGAACGGCGAGAGGTCCACTCAATTGGACTTCTGATAGTTCATGTTATGCCTCAGGTGTTACCATTCTGCCCCCTCCCATTGGTAGTTAGATGAAAAGCTGAGCTAAGGCCCTCAGGTGACCCAATAAACTGCCAGCCGAGGACAGCTTGTACCTTGGCTGGATCCATCTCTATGTCCTCATTTGACACTCAGTAGCCCAAGTATAGCCATTTGCAGTGAAATTTGCATTTTGACAGCTTTACATACCGGTTTGATACCAAAAGTTTTTCCAGTATTTGGCAAACTAGGGGTATGTGGTTCTTCATGGTCTCGGTATAAATGAGGATGTCATCTAGATAGATGAGGACCCCCCCATATAAAGGTGCTCATGCAACACCTTGTTTATTAACTGCATAAACCCTGCTGCCCCCTCCCTGCAGTCTGAAAGGCATTACTTTGAATTGGAAGCTCCCTAGGGAGCAGTTGAGTGCTGTTTTCCATTCATCTCCCTCCCTGATGCAAACTCAGTAGTTTGCTTCTCTGAGTCTAATTTAGTAAAGACTTTCCCCTTGGCTAGTAGAAACAGCATATCCTTCATGAGAAGGAGCGGTCATAGGTTGTGTACATACATACAATTTATCCCTCTAAAGTCCACACATAATCTTATAGTCCCATTTCCCCCCCCCCCTTTGAATAGGACTGGGGATGCAACCTGTGGCTTCGATGGCTTGATGAAACTTCTTGCTAGGTTTTTCTCTATGTGTTATGCATTTCTTGCATTTCCTGGGGTGTCATGGTGTATAGTTTGGGTTTCGGTAGTTTTGTCACGGGGATATTTTCGCTGGTGCATCCTGTCTTGCAGTTGGGGGGTGGGGATGCGAGTAGGGGTAGGATGTT
This sequence comes from Thamnophis sirtalis, assembly GCF_051295495.1. NCBI lineage: Eukaryota > Metazoa > Chordata > Lepidosauria > Squamata > Natricidae > Thamnophis > Thamnophis sirtalis. The sequence goes on along the minus strand of NW_028261384.1, from coordinate 106,873,292 downwards.
ACATTCAGACTCACTGAGCACTTCTGCAAGATCCTGATATTCTTTGAGGATCTCTTCAACCTCTGGAATTTTGTCAGAGGTGGCTATCAATAGTTATGGAGGGGCCTTTGGGGCATTTTCCTGTATGGGTGATGTCTTGCAGCTGGGGGGGGGCTCTCTCTTATGAGAGGTGGGAGGGACGGAAGGAGATTTTCTTTTAATGCTATAGACAAATTTATCATTTATATTTGCAAATTTGTGTTGTACATACTTCTGAATAAACTGATAACTTATGTACAACTCCCAAATTGGGGTAAGCCTATTCATGGTTTTGCTTATCTATGATTATATATATAGAAATATTTGTAAGTACTCATACTTCCTCTATATATTTGCAGATAAGCTCATCCATGAGTAAGAAGAATCGCAAATATTTAAATAAAATACCATGCAAAGTGCCAATCAGCAATTTTCAAAGTATTTTGATTAAAAAATTGTATATAAGTTTATATGTTGTACATATACGGTATACGAGGTTGTATACATCTGCTTCCAACATTGTTTTAAAAAACATTAAAGCACCAGTTACATATATCTGGCCTTATTTTTCTTTTTCTTATTTTTTAATCATTTCCTCTGATGTTCACTGCCAGACATTCCAGGAAGAATATTTTATCTGACAGAAATCAGAATGTAACATTCTACTCTCTGCCACAAGAAATATGACTAATCTTATTTATGGAAATAAACGTTGTAAGGATATGCAAAATACATCGTAGATAATTTTTATCCAAACCTGAATTTCTGTAAGACTTGTTTCTGAGATGTGCTTACTAAATTTATAAATTTCACCCAATTAAACTAAATCTTCGTTAAACAATCATACTACATAAAAGTGCAAATCAGTTTTTAAGAGATGTCAAAAGCAAAGCAAGGTTTCTTGCTGAAGGTTTTACAAATTCAAGAACAGCTGCTACTTTTGCAAGTTAAATAATACTGGCTAAAATTCTGATAGGTAAAACTGTAGCTACTTAAAAGAACAAACGTATTTAATGTTTTGAATAGCTTAATTTTCCAAGTTTAACAGAAACTTCAATTTTTTATTATAACATTTTCTGTGTTTTTTAAAGGTATCCTACAACAAGTCCTACTCCTGCATGCACATTTGTGTTAAATCTAATGACATGTGAATTTCAGTTATTTCGTATTGATGATCCCAGCAAGGAATGTTGAACTTAAAAGAACAAAATATCTTTTTACATATCGAAATCTCCCTTGTAAATGGCCCTTGCTTTCTCTTTCTGGAAATTATAGATAATATTTTCACTTTTAGATAAGTCTTCTATTTCTGCCTATGGCTCTTTGCTTATTACAGGTAGTCCTTGTTTCAAAACCATCCACTTAGTGCCCATTGAAAGTAACTGGCATTGAAGGAAATGTCTTACAACCAGTACTTGCACTTGCAACCATCATAGGATTCCCACAATCACAGGATCAAATTCATGCAGTGGGCAATGGCAAGAAATGTTATTTACAATGGTTGCAGTCATGGGATTTGCAATCTTCCCCATCACCTTTCAACAGGCAAAGCCAGACTCACTTAAGAACAGCAACAATTCATTAAACAATTTTAGCAAAAAATTGGTCATAAAATTGGGCATGACTCACTGAACAATCACTTGCTTAGTAATTCTGAAAATTCCAGTCTCAGTTGTGGTCAGAAATGAGGACTACCTCTACAGCATTCATGAACTTTTAGTTAGCTTGTTGTCTTACTGGAGTTGGCTTTTTTTTTTAAAAGTGGGAGTTATTTTTTCTCAAAGATGAAGTGTCAGAATTGCTCAAAATCAATTAAATAAGCAAGCAAGCCTAAGCAAGCCTAGGATGCTCATAAATCTTTTTTTAAATAATAATTTTAAATAATAATAATAATAATAATAATAATAATAATAATAATAATAAGAAGAAGAAGAAGTCCTAGGCCCCTGGGTGGGGCCCGACTAGTAACCAATGCCAAATCTGGCGAAACAACTGGCCGCTGTGATACAATTGTTCAATAATAATAATAATCTAACAACAACAACAACAACAACAACAACAACTCCGCCGTTGCCAGTCCCAAGCCTGGATGAGAAAGGAGGAGGGTTGGGGTCAGGTTGGCAACCTGACCCAATAAAAAACCCGCCAAACCATACAACATGGTGAAAGAAACGAATAATCGGTCGTCGCGCAGGTTAACAAGGGCCTGCGGCAGATGTTGAGGTCCCTGGACATCCATCGACAAGGCTACAAGTGGACCAGCCAACAAAATGACGAAAATATAGTGCAGATGAAAATCGTGCCATAATGGCCTGTTACTACAACTCAGATCCACAAAAAAGAGGTTATTTAAAGCGAATGTATGAATTATGGAAACAACAATATCCAGATTCAAATGTTAGTGAACAACGACTAGCAATCAAGGGAGATTTATTATATGGAATAAAGTGTTTAGTGAAGTGGAACTTGAGGAAATTCAGACAAATTGCAAAACTCAAAAAAAAAATTACAAGCAGAAATAACTGATATTCAAGACACAACTAAAGACATTGTAGTAGAACTCCCAGAAGAAGCTGTCAGGGAGGAAATAACAACATTACCACCAGAACCAATTATCACGGAACCAACTGATGAACTAACTCAAAAACAAAAAGAACCGAAGGACAGGATCATGGAGCATTTTCTGTTTAATGAGGAAAGGCAATGATTACCATTATTAAAGACTGTGCCTAAGAAAATTTTGGCCCCTATCATGAAAATGGTTAATGCAGTGTTTTCAGCAATTGAATTGGGATCCATCTCAGAAACAAACCAGTTAATGTACAGTGCAGCTGTAATAGTCACTAATGAACTAGGATTAAAATCAAAGCACCTAATCACACAAGGGAAAAAGCATCGAAGCCAAAGTGGAAAATCCAATTAGAACAAAAAGTAAAAAAATTAAGGGCAGATGCTAGCAACTTAAAGAACATGCATGAGCAATGGCTTAAAAACAGCAAAATCATAGATGAGCTAATCAGAAGATATAGATTGGTTACAAGAAACATCAATGAAACTGTAGAGATTGTAAAACAACAGATAAGAGCAATAGCTAGAAAAATTGAAAGATATAAGGCATGAATCATCCAATATAAACAAAATCAGCAATTTCGATCAGACCAATGGCGTTTTTATCAAAGTCTTATTGTGAATGGTGACACCAAAAGTGAAAACCAGAAAAGCAGGCCACAGTTGAATTCTGGAAAGAATTGTGGGAAAATGCTATTGGGCTATTTCAATGTGAGCAACTTCCTCAGTCTTGGAGCGGCAAATGGGCTTGTAGCCCTTCTCTACTGGGTAGTCCTCCAGGTGCATCTTAAATTTCTCAAATTCCTCTTCATTCAGCTCTTCCAAATAGTCAACTAGTTTGCAGCAGGGAGTGTGTGACATTGTGCCCCTCAGTCAAATGTACCTGGGGGGGGGGGGAAAGGTGTAAAAACTTCAATTGAAACCAGATTAAAGGGATGAACCTCGTGTGGCCAAAGTTTAGGTAGGTCTATGGAGAGGAAAGAAAGTTAAATATAGTTCCATCCGCCTCTAACTCCTTTCAAATAGGGTAGCAGAAAAAGTGGAAAAAGCACAAACGGGGGTGGGGGCTCTCACCCATTCCTCCTCGACTCTCTCCGTTTCTGGCCTCCTGCATGCTACCTTAACTATAATCGAGATGGGATCCCCAAGAACTATCTTTGGAACCTGGGGAGACTATTGCTTTCTTTTCCCCGTGGAACGCTTGTGCTTTTCGTGCTGCTCAAGATAGAAGGCGGTGGGGTGGGGGGGATAGGCAGGTAGGCACTGTCGCTTGCCATCCAGTGAATAAGCGGGCAGTGCTTTCTTAGAAGGCAAGGCGTCGGAGTTGGAGGCTCATTCCTGCCCAATGGGTTTGCTTGCAGTCAAGCTACCTCGAGGACTGGGGAAACCGGTGCCTGTGTAGGAAGGGGGAAGAAGGCAACTTTCTCGGCTCTGCGCCCATTCCCTCGCTCACCACTGTCCTCCGCCTGCCGCCATGCTGGAGAATTTGGAGCAACAGAAGCAAGCGGGACCCCGGGAGGAAATCGCCACTCAGGCACCGCTGCTTCTGCCTGTCCAGCGCAGAGAGGGAAAGTGAAAGTGGATGGCGAAGCTAGAGGGGACGTCATCTTGAGTTTCCCCGCACACAGACTGTTGCCATCCCGGCACTCAGATGTTAATTAGAAAATCAATGAGGGGGGGATGGGCACGGGATGCCCAGCTGTGTGGGTGACTTTGGGGAAGGAAGCGAAGACATGCAGCGTCGGAAACAGACAAGAGGTGCATGAACTCCCAGTAATGTAAAAGTGTGGGGAACAAATTAGGATTCGCCCTAAATTGTTCAGACGGTTAAAAGTGGCGGCGGAAAGTTTGTACTTCCAGACTTGCAAGCTTCTGTTAATGTCGCTTTACAATAAATATTAGTGTTGTTTCCTTTGAGGGAAGGCTGATCCCTGCCAATGGAAGAGTTTCCCAGACTGGTGCCTGCAATTCCCGATGGGTTGAAAAATCATCACCATCCCTGAGCCAGCCAGTTTCTCTAGTAGCTTGATCTATAAACATACATAAATAAAGATACCACGCTTTGAAAGTGTAGAATTGCTGCCTTCCTAGGCCAACCCCCCAGCCCTGCCAAGGCTTTTAGAACATTTTAAAAAAATTCCAACTTCAAAAGCACTTCTGCTCCTTTTCTTTCATTGAAGCTTGTAGGAAAACAGAGAAGTTTGTACACATAGTACGGGGTAGCACAAAGCAGAGTAGGAATAAGTAAGGTGACCAGACGTCCTGCATCTGGTGGGACAGGCACGCCTTTCCATAATTTTTCCCGTGTCCCAGGCGGTTCTTAAAAAAACACGCTTTATTTTGGCACTCGCAACTCGCTCGCTCCCCCGCCCATCAACTGCTAGCTCGCTTGATCGTTCCGTTCTACAGTAACAATCTAAGCCAGCCCAGCCTACCGCTCACTGATTGGCCTGGACTCCAGCCAATCAGTGAGGTGGCTGGGATGGAAAACTTTAAGTACGCGGCATGCTTAAAGTTTTCCATCCCAGCCAGCTCACTGATTAGCTGGAGTCCGCTTAGCTTAGCACGCTGCGCGAGTCTCCATTTCATTTTGTCTTTTGCTTGCTGCTTAACTGGTGAGTAATGGTACCGGTGGGAATCGGGAGGTGCTGGAGGGAAGAGACAGCCCTCCTCTCCTCCCCCTTTGTGGAGTTTTCCTGTGTCTCAGGTCACGCACATCCCCTCTCAAAAGGATTTGGCTCGGCCACCGCTTCCTTCTCTTCTTCTTCCTCCACCTCCTCCTCCTCCCTGTCCATGGTGGCAGTCACAGGATGGGGCGGCGAAATCATAGTGACCGAAGGGTTTGATGGCTGGCACAATGAAAGTCTTCTTCATCTCCTTGACCTCCGCAGCGTTCCCCATTTTTCTCCCCTCCCCTCCCTCACCCATGGAGTCTCTTCCCCTCCCTCCCCTCCCCCTACAAGGGATCTACATGGCTCTCCAGACGGAGGGAGCCGCATGGGGGGGGGAATGGGCATCTGTCAAAACCCCGAATCCTGTCTCGGCCTTGGTGTGGCTGTGTCAGAAGCAGCGAGCATGGGGGCGATGCTTCACCAGGAGCAACCTCTCTTTCACCGCTGCATAGGGCTGTGGGGAAAGGGCTTGGGCACCCCCTTTTCTCTCCCCCTTCTTTCTTTCTCTCTCCTTGGGCGCTTTGTCTCGGTGCCCCAATGTCAGCCATGGAATAGCGCAAAATAAGGGCCACTTCAGAAGGGTCCTCCTGCTGATCGTCTTCCCCGCACTGCCCCCACTCTGGGAAAGGAGCAGCGCTCTGGTGAGCCCCGAAAGATTCCCCCGTTCTCTCTCCCTCTCACTCTCCCGGCCCTTCCAAGCCAAGGCAGCAGGGGCGGGAAGAGGAGTCCAAGGGGGAGGGAGGGAGGAAGGGGAGGTGGCGGTGGTGGCTGGGCAATGGCTACTAGCGCTCCAGACCCGGTAAGGCTCCCCGACCAGCCTGGCGCGCCACTGTAGAGAAGAGATGCAGCGGGGCTGGGTGTGGTGCGCGCTGCTCTTTCCCTCCGCGCCTGGGTCCTCTCCATTCCCAAGCAGCCCCATCCTCTTCTCCTCCCTCGGTCCTGACCATGGCCACCTTGCCAAAACCTGTGCTTGCTCTCCTTCCATCCGCTTTGGCCGCTGCGGGCCATCGCCCAGCCGGGGCTGCTTAGGAACGGAGAGGAAGATCCATCTCACAGTTACTACTATTGATCAAGGTACCACCTTTGTTGCCTAAATGTAGGACCTTACTCTTTTTACCATTGAATTTCATTTTATTAGATAGTGCCCAATGTTCAAGTTTGTTAAGATCCTTCTGTATCTTTAGCCTATCTTCCTTCAGAATCCTGGGGTGTAATCCATCCGGTCCTGGTGATTTGAACTCAATCTAGGGTAGACAGGTGTTAACTTACCATTTTCTTCCCTATTTCAACTCGTGTTCCTAATCTGATTTTTGTGATGCTGTTTTTGATATGTTGGACTGTTTTTCCCTTTGTGTAAACACAGATGCAAAACATGAGTTAAATAATTTGCTTTCTCTCTGTTGCTTGTCACCTTCTTGCCACTTTCTCCCAGCAATGGTCCATTTGTTTCCTTAATTTTTTTATTCTTTTTAACTTGTTGGAAGAAGCTTTTTTTATTATTTTTTATTTTGTGGCAAGACTTTCTTCATTGTGATTCTCAGCTTTCCTCACATTATCTTTACATGCGCAGGCTATTTGCTGATATTTTGCCTTAGTTATATGCTCCTCTTTCCACTTTTTATACTTATCTTTTTTGTCTTTCAATTTGTCAGAGAGTTCTTTATACAGCCATGCAGTTTTCTTTTGGGAGCTGTTACTTTTCTTCTTCATTGGTATTGTGCTAGACTGGGCCTTTGTAATCTCATTTTTCAAAATTTCCCAAGCTTCTTGAATTGCTTTCCCCTTGAGGATTCTCATCCATTAAATTTTTCCCAAGCTCTCTCTAAGTTTATTGAAATTAGCTCTCTAAAAGTCCAAGACTCTAGTTTGACTTTGTTCTTCTACTTGTGTTTGCATAATGTTGAATTCCAACATTGCATGGTCACTTGCCTCTAGGGTTCCTGTGGCTTCAACACCTTCTATCATTTCCTCTCGGTTAGTGAGAATTAGGTCCATGGCTGATCCCCTTGTAATATAGACTTATGGCAATGTCATTTCCCCCTGCAACCTTTAATATTGACCCAAATGCATTCAAGATAGTTCTCATCATTGTTGTGCTCTATTTCTGTAGATAGGTAATTATTTCTTATATATAGTGCAACTCTAATAAGGATGAGGTGAAAAGAGATTTTAGTGGTTTGATCTCTGGGATCAGATTGGTACCACAATATCCTTTGTGGGAGGATGGTGGAAAAAATCTTCCAATGCTCCAACTGAGGAATGAAGCCTGAGCAGAGGACACCTGGACACCATTCATCTGTCTCTTTATTGGCTATTAACATACTTTTGGTATTTGCCATTCTTTAAGTACTTTATGGAAGCTCAGAGGACTCTTCAGTACATAATAGGTAATTGATTGACCCATGTATTTTTCTTTGTGTTTGGGCTGAGCAAGTCCATTTGAAAGGACATTGTGGTACTTAAGCTATTACAGACTGACATGTTCCTGGAGCCTATGAGGAAACTTCCTGGAGCCTATGAAGAAACAATAACACTGAAAAAGAAAAACAGAAATTCAAGAAGAAACCAGCATGGCTGCACAAAGATCTTTCTGATAAACTGAAAGACAAAAAGGACAAGTACAAAAAATGGAAAGAGGGACAGGAAAAATCAAAGGTATAGGTACAGATTAGGAGAAACCTCGCTCAAAAACGATGAGAGGGACTTTGGAGTCCTAAAGGATGATCAATGGAATATGAGCCAGCAGTGTGTAGCAGCAGCCAAAAAAACTCATACAACCCTGGGTTGTATAAACAGTGGGATAGAATCAAGTTCACGTGAAGTCTTAGTAACTCTGTATGAAAGCCAAGTAAGACCACACCTAGAATACTGTAACCAATTTTGGTCACCATACTACAAAATGATGTACCATAACTTTATGACTTCCAGTTTGGTGTTGCGCCGGAGCGGGGCTGCCGACAGAGCCTCTGCTCGGTTTGCCCGGTCTTTGCACGAGCGTGGCCATAATAGGCAAGGTCCCTTCGAGTTGCGAGGACCTGTGGAGAGGGGAAGCGTCGGAGCAGTGGAGGGAGAAAGGCGACCTCCCCCCACGAAGCGAGAAGCTCCCTCAGAGTGCGTGCAAAAGAGGTCAGCTGATTAATGGCCGACCAGAAGACATGACTGCCAGCCTTCAACAAGGAAGGGAGAGACAGCTGCAGGGAACGTTGCGGATTGGATGACAGCAAATGTAAGATCTTGACTTAAAAGCCTAAATCTGAAGAGATAAACAACTTAACTGCAATAAGTACAGATACGTGTGTGGGCGCATTTGGTTGAAGCGGCTAGTAAAGACGAACAGGAAAGATTTGAGAGAGGTGAGTGACGGAGCGGATAGAGAAAGACCGAGGCTTTGGATTATTTAAATTACTTAAACTAGGAGGTTTAACGGAGGATGAGACGGAGGAGAGAAAGACAGTCAGTTGGATCTGCCCCCCTCGTGGGAAAAAGGGGGAAAAGCCTATGAGCGACGAGGGTTTGAACCAGCCCTAAAAATTTGAGAGCGCGGTGTTATATTACAGCCAGAGACAACAGAAGGACAACATTATACTGACAACAGGAAGTGATTTATGGGTGAGCTCTAAAGTACTTTCAGAAACCGGCCTCTCCTGTCTCTTGTCTCTTCACGCTGAAACTTTTCCCCCTTAGCTAGTAAACGCCTCCAAGATATTGCAGAATTAATTGATTCTATGTTGTATAGCCCTGCTCTAATTTACTTACCCTGCATATCCTCCGGGCATTGTATAATTACTCAAGCGGCAACTGAAAGGTACCAAGTTTACAGTTTAAAGGGGGAGAATTGAATAAACATAAACGTAAATGGCAACGAGAACAGTAACCTTAACCAAAGGGAGTAAAAAGCAAACGCCTTTATCTACCCCGGTAAGGGAAAAGTCGCCTGAGGGCAGGCAAATGGGAGACAAGACAGCCCCAACTCCACAAGGCCAGGAGGTAACAATGGACTCTTTACAGGAGGCAATATTGAAGATGAGCGAAAATGTTACCAAAGGTCTGGAGGGAGTAAAGAATGAAATGCATGAAGTTAAGAATAATATGGGAAAGATTGAGGAGCGTATAGGGGCGATACAAGCAGCGCTGTCGAAAAATGAACAGGAAATTCAAAATGTTAAGGAGAGAACGGGAGTAGTGGAAAAAAGGATAGACAAAGTAGAGGATAAACTGGAATCTATAAACTCAAACCTGGAGGAGGCCATCCTTCGCCTAGAAATAGAGCGATCAGAATACTATCTGAGATTACAAAACGTGGAGGAAACAAAAGACGAAGACCTCCGGGAGCTGATTGGAGAAATTCTGGGACTAGTCCTTGACAGGCCGAAAAACGAGGTCATTAACGAACTGGACGAAGTCTATAGAATTAATACAAGCTTCGCGAGGTGCCATCAACTTCCGAGGGAGATACATGTGAGGGTGTTGAGAAGACAACTAAGAGAGGACATTCTAAACACAATAAGAGGGGACTCTAACGTATAAGGGTAAAGAAATTCTCATTTAAAAGCAGATTCCCTGGAGAGTCAGAGAGAAGAGAAGGAAATACAACTTCCTCTCCTCACATTTAAACAGACACAGAATCCAGTTTCGATGGCTTCTTCCAGAGGGATTGTTAATAACATGGAGGGAAAAGAAATACCGGATAGACACTTTGGAGAAAGCTCAAGAATTCCAGGAGCTCTTACTAGCAGATGAAGAGAGGTTTAACAAGGAAGGAACCTTAAGACAGGAGGACTCTATAACTGCAACTCAGCGGGAGGGGCAAGAGACGGGAGAGGTCAGGGAGCGAGAGAGATATGGCAGAGAAGATTCAAGAGCAAGGTCACCAATTGAGACACGGTCTAAAGGTGCCAGCAAAAAGATAGGTAATTATTTCTTATATATAGTGCAACTCTAATAAGGATGAGGTGAAAAGAGATTTTAGTGGTTTGATCTCTGGGATCAGATTGGTGCCACAATATCCTTTGTGGGAGGATGGTGGAAAAAAATCTTCCAATGCTCCAACTGAGGAATGAAGCCTGAGCAGAGGACACCTGGACACCATTCATCTGTCTCTTGGAAGCTGTCTGAATTGCAGCATTACCTCGTGAACATTTTGGAAAGAGAATCGTAGTTTGGATGCATTGTTTGAACATAATTCAAAGTGGGACAAATTGATTCTTATCTAAGGACATGAAGCAGCTTTTAGAATGCACATTTCCACAGGTATGAGAGGGAATTATTTCCCTTCTACATTTGCATTTAGACCAATATGATTAGCTATATCAGCAAAGTCCATCCACAAAACCATTTCAGGGGGTCCATCATGTAAAATATGTTAGCTTGCCTTACTTTTAATTTCAAATGCATTATATGTGCTGATAGCACATATGACCAAATTAATTTCTAATTACACCTTACACCTTACAAAGATAGAACACATAACCAAAACTTTTTGGAGTCCTCCATCATTTTCAAGAATATAAAATTGTCTTGAGATCAAAATGTTTGAGAACCAGGGGTAGGCGCATCCATGGATTAAGTGCATTAAATGTGGACCTTGCATTTGCTGGAAAGCAGGAAGAATAAACGGAGGATGAGGAGTTGTTCAAAGATGGTAGCTAATCCTTAGAGGACTAACTACAGATTTTGATTCAGAGAACTTGATTCATGAAAAATCTAATCTGAATCTCATATCTGTTATTCATGTTGTTTGAACAGACCAATACAGAGCATGATGTTACTGAGTCTGGTAATGATTGTCTGCAAAGAAACAATAAAACTCAGAGTTCACTAAAAACTCAACATTTCATCCCTGAGTTACTTATTTTTTTCTTTTTTATCTATTTTTTATTTGATAAAAGTTAAAATACAAAACTACAGAAAAAATATTATTTTTATTTTCATTACAATTTACAATTTAAAAATAACAAGAACAACAAAACAAATAAGACATTAAAAAGTTCATTTAAAGAAAAAAGGTTATATGACACACACATACTGAGTTTCCCCACAAAATAAGGTCAGACCTTATTTTCTTTTGGGCCCCAAAATAAGCACTAGGACAAATTCTTGGGGAAACATGATTTCAGGGTGATTAGCCCAGCTGGGCACCCTGCTCCCTCGCACACACAAAACAGCTGGCAACCACACACGGTCCAGGCAGCAGCTGCAGCATGCTGGTTCCTTGGTCATGATTGATTTGCGTGGGGGTCAAATGGGGATGCAGCAGTTGGTGATGCTGTTGTGGTTTGGTGTCTGGATTGTGGTTGCATTTCGTCTATGGGGTGGGTTTGGGTTTGAGTCTGGTGAGGTTGATTGGTGGTGACATCCTGGGTTGTTCTGGGTTTGGTGTCAGTTTTCGTGGCTGGGACTCGTTTGGTGACTAGGGCTTTTTTCCAGATGTCTGGTAGGCAGGAAATATTGTCACATTTATTCATGTTGTGGGGGTGTTTCTCTATTTTGATGGCTTCCATGATGGTGATGCCATTGTGTCTCAGTTCTTGGGGGTAGTCTCCCTTTGGATTAGATTGGTAATTGTGTTTCTTTGGAATCTGTTGGAAAGTAATACATTTGGGAGAGTGTGTAATTCAGTTTTCAGGTGGTATGTACAAAGAACAATTTACATCTAACAGTGCACACGACTAGCAAATGAGTGCACACACAGATTGCATGTGGGTTGCGAACCAGTAATAACACTGCAGCAGCCTTTTTATTTCCAGATGTAAAACAGTTAACATCTTTATTGGCTATTAATATACTTTTGGTATTTGCCATTCTTTAAGTACTTTAAGGAAGTTCAGAGGACTCTTCAGTACATAATAGGTAATTGATTGCCCCAGGTATTTTTCTTTGTGTTTGGGCTGAGCAAGTCCATTTGAAAGGACATTGTGGTACTTAAGCTATTACAGACTGACGTGTTCCTGGAGCCTATGAGGAAACTTCCTGGAGCCTATGAGGAAACAATAACACTGAAAAAGAAAAACAGAAATTCAAGAAGAAACCAGCATGGCTGCACAAAGATCTTTCTGATAAACTGAAAGACAAAAAGGACAAGTACAAAAAATGGAAAGAGGGACAGGAAAAATCAAAGGTATAGGTACAGATTAGGAGAAACCTCGCTCAAAAACGATGAGAGGGACTTTGGAGTCCTAAAGGATGATCAATGGAATATGAGCCAGCAGTGTGTAGCAGTAGCCAAAAAAGCTCATACAATCCTGGGTTGTATAAACAGTGGGATAGAATCAGGTTCACGTGAAGTCTTACTACCTCTGTATGAAAGCCAAGTAAGACCACACCTAGAATACTGTAACCAATTTTGGTCACCATACTACAAAATGATGTACCATAGGTTGGTTTGACCTATTTAAAGAGCAAAAATATATTTTAATATACAGATGAAATCTCAAAAAATTTCACTTTTGTAAATAGTCCTTGCTTTCCCTTTCTGTAATCTTCATTTCAATTATAGATACTATTTTCACTTTTAAATAAGTCTTCTAATTCTGCCTACAGCCTTTTGCCTATTACAGGTAGCCCTTGTTTCAAAACCATCTCCTTAGTACCCATTCAAAGTTACTGGCACTGAAGGAAATGTCTTACAACCAGTCATTGCACTTGCCACCATCCTAGGATTCCCACGATGCTAGAATCAAATTCATGCAGTGGGCAATGGAATGACATGGTGTCTACAATGGTTGGAGTCATGGTATTTGCAATCTCCCCCATCGCCTTTCAGCAAGCAGTCAACAGGAGAAGTCAAACTCACTTAAGAACATCAACAACTCATTTAACAATTGTGGCCAAAAAGATCACATAGTTGGTCATGATTCACTGGACAATCACCTTGTTTAGCAATTCTGGAAATTCTGGTCTCAGTTATGGTCAGAAATGAGAACTACTTGATGATGATGGTGATGATGGTGATGGTGATGATGGTGATGATGGTGATGATGGTGATGGTGATGATGATGATGATGATGATGATGATGATGATAACAACAACAACAACTCTGCCATTGCCAGTCCCAAGCCCGGATGAGAAAGGAGGAGGGTTGGGGTCAAAAAATTAAATAACAAAATTAAGGACAGCTGCTAGTAACTTAAAGAACATGCATGAGCAACAGCTTAAAAACAACAAAACCATAGATCAGCTAATCAGAAGATATAGATTGGATACAAGAAACATCAATGAAGCTTTAGAGTTTGTAAAACAGCGGATAACAGCAACAGCTAGAAAAATTGAAAGATATGAGGCACGAATCATCCAATATAAACAAATCAGCAATTTCGATCAGACCAACAGCGTTTTTATCAAAGACTTAATGTGAATGGTGACACCAAAAGTGAAAAACCAGAAAAGCAGGTCACAGTTGAATTCTGAAAAGAATTGTGGGAAAATGCAAAGGACTACAATAAGGAAGCAAAGTGGATACTTGACTTTGAGAAAAGCATTGGCAACAAACAAATGCAAGTATTAGAAATAACAACTGAGATGGTCAAAAATCGAGTTAAAAAGGTAAAGAATTGGACATCACCTGGAAAGGACCAATTACATGGTTTCTGGCTCAAATATCTGACCAGTTTACATGCAATATTGGCCAGGCAACTGAATGAAATTTTACAAAAGGGCCAAATTGATGAATGGTTGACAACTGGAAAAACATACTTGATTCAGAAAGATGCAACTAAAGGAACAACACCGGAAAACTGCAGACCAATAACATGCTTGCCAACAACCTTCAAATTACTCACAGGCATTATTGCAGATAACATGATGGATTATTTGGAAACAAACAACATCTTGCCAGTAGAGCAAAAAGGCAACAAAAGAAGGAGCAGGGGCACAAAAGATCAGCTTCTAATTGATAAAATGATATTAGAAAATTGTAAGAACAGAAAAACGAACTTGAATATGGTCTGGATTGATTACAAAAAGGCATTTGACTCACTGCCACATAGTTGGATCATAAAATGCTTAGAAACAACTGGCATTAGCAAAAATATTACATCCTTTACTGAAAAGGCGATGAAACAATGGAGAACTGAGTTGGCAGTAGGGAATGAGATCTACAGAATGGTTAATATCAAGTGAGGAATTTTCCAGGGTGATTCACTTTCACCCCTTCTCTTCATCATCGCAATGATCCCACTATCAGTAATCTTAAAAAAATGAAATTAGGCTACCAAACAGCCAAAGAAGCTGAAAAAAATTTCGCATTTACTATATATGGATGATTTGAAACTCCATGGAAAGTCAGAAATAGAAATCCAATCATTGACAAACACAGTCCGAGTATTCAGCACCAATATTTCAATGCAGTTTGGCATGGAAAAATGTGCCACTGTATCCATAAAAGAGGCAAAATCACTGCATGTGAGGGAATTGAAATGCCCAATGGCCAACTAATTAAATGCAATGAAAATGAAGCCTACAAATACTTAGGCATTCTGCAGTTGGATAATATCAAGCATGGAGAAGTAAAAACTATTGACCAAAAAACCAGGAAACTAATGACAATGCACTACAGTTTACATCCATATGGTGATACTGATAGACTATACCTACCCCGAAAATCAGGTGGCAGAGGATTATTACAAGTGAAGCAAACAGTTGAAGAAGAAAAACATGCACTGGCTGATTATTTAAAAGAAAGTCAAGAACATCTATTAATTGAAGTAAAGAACAAGAAACTATTGAAGGCCCAACAGACAAAACAAGAATACGGAAAGCATGTGATAAAATCAAGAATGGAGAGTTGGCAGAACAAAGCACTGCATGGCCAATTTCTGGAAAAAATAAAAGATAAAGTGGACAGTGAACAAACTTGGTTATGATTAACGACAGGTACATTAAAGAAAGAAACAGAGTCACTAATCCTGGCTGTGCAAGAACAAGCTATCCGCACAAATGCCATTAAGGCCAAAATCGAAAAATCTTCTGATGATGTCAAATGCAGACTTTCCAAAGAAGCTGATGAAACTGTTGATCACATACTCAGCTGCTGTAAAAAAATCACACAGACTGATTATAAATTGCAGCACGATTCAGTGGCACAAATGATCCATTGGAATTTGTGCAAAAATTATAATATTAAAACAGCAACAAACTGGTGGGAACATCAGCCTGAAAAAGTCACCGAAAATCAGATGGTCAAGATCTTGTGGGATTTTCACATACAGACAAAATACTGGCGCATAATACAGCAGACATCACACTGGTTGAGAAAAATAAGGTCACAATCATAGACATTCACAATACCAGGTGATAGCAGGGTCTCCGAGATAGAACACGAAAAAATCGCAAAATACCAGGATTTAAAAATTGAAATTCAATGACTATGGCACAAACCAGCAGTGGTAATTCCAGTGGTAATTGGCACACTGGGTGCTATTTCAAAAGCACTGGAATTACATTTAAAACAGTTAAAAATTGACAAAATCACCATCAGTCAAATGCAAAAAGCAGCACTGTTTGGATCTGCACGCATATTACGAAAACATGTTACAACATCCTAGGCCCCTGGGTGAGGCCCAACTAGTAACCAATGCCAAATCCGGTGAAACAACTGACCACTATGATACAATTGTATAATAATTCCGCCGTTGCCGGTCCCAAGCCCGGATGAAAAAGGATGAGGGTTAGGGTCAGGTTGGCAACCTGGCCCCATATAAAAACCCCACCAACCCATACAATATGGTGAAAGAAATGAATAAAAATTTTATACCGCATCGGGTTAACAAGGGCCGCGGCGGATGTTGGGGTCCTTAGACATCCATCGACAAGTGGGCTACAAGTGGATGAAGTAACTCAAAAACAAAAAGAATTAAAGGAGAAGATCATGGAGCATTTTCTGTTTAATGAGGAAAGGCAACGTTTACCATCATTAAAAACTGTGCCTAGGAAAATTTTGGCCGTTATCATGAAAATGGTTAATGCAGTGTTTTCAACAATTGAATCGGGATCCATCTTGGAAACGAACTAGTTAATGTACAGTGCAGCTGTAATAGTCACTAATGAACTAGGCATTAAAATCAAAGCACCTGATCACACAAAGGAAAAAGCATCGAAGCCAAAGTGAGATTTAGTGTTTCGTAGGATTATTGTCAGTGAAATTAATGTGATGTTGAACAGTAGTGGTGAAAGTGAGTCTCCTGGAAGATTACTCATTGATGTTGACTTCACCAATGTTCTCCCCATTTTCTGTTAGAACCAGTGACGTGTGGTGAGGTTTATGGCTGGTGAGGCAGTCTTCTCCCCCGACATCCCACTGTCTAAAGAGCTTTCTTTCTTTCACTCATCTGAGTTCTAACAGGTGGGAGAAAGAAAGCGCCAGCCCGCCACTGGCTTTTTTTGCCCGCCACTATGTCCGACATAGGGGCGGGCAAAAGAAAGCCAGTGGCGGGCTGGTGCTTTCTTTCCTTTGCCCAGAGGCTGCAGCCCACCTCTATGTCGGACATAGCAGTGGGGCAGGCAAAAGAAAGCCGGCGGCAGGCTGGCACTTTCTTTCCTTTGCCCAGAGGCTGCAGCCCACCTGAGCTACCCGCCTCTGGGCAAAAGAAAGAAAGTGGCAGCCTGCCAGCAGAGGCAGTTAAAGGACCCACCTCTGCTGGAGGGCTGCCCTGGGCACAGAGAAAGAAAGCTGGCAGGCTGTCCTCCCTGCCTCTTCTACCTCCATCCCTCTCTTCACTTTCAAACAAAGTCTCTCTCAAATTGATAGACAGTTTGTTTGAGTGAAGAAACAAACACACGCATGCATGCACACACACACAAATTACTTACAATTACTTACAAATTACATTAATTTTGAATTCCTCCCTCCGACCCACATAGCTTTTCCAGCTGTTTCACAATCACAGAGGATTTCAACTCTGCTCTTGCCTGCCATCATGAAAAAATAAAAATGTAAAAGGAAAAAGGCAAGAGCTGCTGAGATCAGGCTGGGCTAGCTGCTCCCAGCTTTTTGCTCTGGCTGAGAAGAGTGTTGAATTGGCTCTGAGGGAAACCCACACTGCACAACAGACCTACGCTAGCGAGGGACTTGGAGGAGATCCCATACTGAATCTGGAGAGGTGCCCATTTCATAAACCGCCACTCTGAAGGCGCTGGGACGGGCTGGTGTCGGCGTTCAGCTTCGGCGTTCGGCTTTGGTGTCTCTGCATGCACGTGAACAGCTGCGGCTCGCTGTGCAGTGCCCCTCCCCTTGCACAATCGGCAGCTCTCGGCAAGAAACAACCTGAGTTTGGGCTATGCCTGCCTCTGGCATGAAGAGAGCGTGGAGAGTGCTTGGAGCATAGTTTGTCGATTGCTGGGGGGCTGCTGTCCTCAGTGGGAGATTGATTGGCTTAGCAGGAGATAGACTGGCGATGGGCTGTGGAACTGCCGCTCTGCTCCTGCCGTTTTGCGAGGAAAGAACTTGGTAGCTGCACGGGCTGTTTGGACTGCTTGGACTGCCGCCCCTGATTGGTTTGTGCCCCAAACGGCACCAAGGGGTGGGCGGGCGGCGCTGGGTTCCGTGCAGGGGAAGCACCCCCCCTTCTTAGGAAGGTTAGACCATTTCGCAGACCATTTTGCTGATTTTGTGGTGGCCACTTCGAATCTGCTGTGATGAGCAACTGGCTTGAGACTATTCTGACCACCGGAACCTGGAGGAGCATATTGGAGCCTGGAGGAGCTGGCTGAGACCGCCATTGGCTTCTGTGGGGACAGCTACCGGAGACTGGTCTTGGGGGAGCGACCCCTTGGACTGTCTGACGCCTCCAACTGCTGTTTGTGCTGCTGCAGGGTCAGGCTAGGGACAGGGCTAGGGTTAGAGTTAGGATTAGTTAGGTTAGAGTTAGTTTAGGATTAGGGTTAGGGGTAGGAGTAGGGCTAGGTATATCTGATTAGGGTTAGGGCTAGGGCTAGGGTTAGGGCTGAGCTTAGGGATAGGGTAGGGTAGGGTTAGGTTCAGAGTTAGGGTTAGAGTTAGGGTGAGGGTGGGGGTGGGGTTGCTAGCCTGACAGCCTACCGGTTGGCTGCCGCCACTGAGAGCGCTGCGACCCAGCAGGGAGTGGGGTTCTCCCCCCCTTTTTACCATGGGGTGTCCCTAGCTTTCTTTGTTCCTCCTGTTTCTGAGGGAAGGAGTGGTTGCCTGACCTGTCATCGCTCATGGCTGGCCCTACGATCCTTGCCTTTGCTTTTATATCTGCCACCTATGGCCTACTTGTCTCCCAGCTATTTTTCTCCTTTGCTTTGTCCTCTGGATCATCTTCGGGGAGCGAATCAAGACTTACAACCTTGTTGCCGGCCCTTCTGGGCCTCCCATTTATACCTCTACTGACTATTCTTCAAGCCTATTCTGGCAGAGAGAGAGGGCACTGGACGGAAAGGACATGGTTGGGAAGTGTGGCTCCCTCTCCAGTTGCTATTAACATTCTGTCTCCCAACTTTTGGACCTTGGGCCCGGCGAGGGAGGACCGGGACATTAATTTCCTCTCCTACATCAGACCAATTTTGAGCAATTTTCGCTCTTCTGTGCAGCTTATATTTTAAAATGTATGGGGAGTGTTTGGTATGACTGTGGTTGATGGCAATTGGGACTTCTAAAAACACATATATTGCCGCTCTGATTGCATCCGCTGAGTCGCGCCCAGCCGCCTTGTTCAGGATAACCCACTCCCTCCTGAATGGGAGGGATATGGGTAATTCCCTACGAGGTAGAGCTGAGGAATTTGTCCAAATTCTCGCAGATAAAGTTGCTCGGCTTCGGACAGACCTGGACTCCAATTGTGCAGAGCCAGCCGAGGTACTGGGGGTGGGTCTTGAGCGACATCTTTGGATTGATTTTCAACTTGTCACTCCTGAGGAAGTGGACAAGGCGATGGGAGCTGTGAGTGCCTCCACATGTGCGCTGGACCCGTGCCCCTCCTGGCTGGTTGCGAACAGCAAGGAGGTGACATGGGGCTGGATCCAGGCAATAGTTACCAGCTCCCTTTGGGAGGGGTTCTTTCCCCCCCATTAAAGGGGGCGGTGGTGAGACCCCTCCTGAAGAAGCCATCTTTGGATCCAGCCATTTTAAATAACTATCGTCCAGTCTCCAACCTCCCCTTTGTTGGGAAGGTTGTTGAGAAAGTGGAGGCCTTTTAGCTCCAGCGGTCCTTGGATGAAACCGATTATCTAGACTCCTTTCAGTCTGGATTCAGGCCTGGCTACAGCATGGAAACTGCTTTGGTCGCACTGACTGATGATCTCTGGAGAGCCAGGGACGGGAGTCATGCCTCCGTCCTAGTGCTCCTTGACCTCTCAGTGGCCTTCGATACCATCGACCATGGTATCCTTCTGCGACAGTTGCGAGAGGTGGGAGTGGGAGGCACCGTTCTTCGGTGGTTCTCCTCCTACGTCTCGGACAGGTCGCAGTCGGTGTTGGTTGGAGGGCAGAGGTCGACCCCTAGGCCCCTTAAATATGGGGTGCCGCAGGGTTTGGTCCTGTCCCCCCTCCTGTTTAACATCTACATGAAGCCGCTGGGTGAGATCATTCGGTGGCACAGGATAAAATAATATCAGTATGCGGATGATACACAGTGTTATCTGTCCGCCCCGTGCCAACTTGGTGAAGTGGTTGACGTGATGTGTCAGTGCCTGGAGGCTGTTAGGGTCTGGATGGGGGTAAACAAGCTTGCACTCAATCCTGACAATTCCGAGTGGCTTGTGTTTTTTCCTCTCAACAATTGGTCATGTATTCCATCTCTCAGGCTGGGGGGTGAAATTTTACGCCCCTCAGACAGCGTTCGCAATTTGGGAGTCCTCCTGGATCACAGCTGACTTTAGAACATCATTTGTCAGCTTTGACAAGGGGGGCATTTGCCCAGGTTCGCCTGGTGCACCAATTGCGTCCCTACCTGAACCGGGAGGCTCTTGCAACAGTCAATCACATCCTTGTGACCTCAAGACTGGACTACTGCAATGTGCTCTACATGGGGCAGCCCCTGAAGAGCATTTGGAGACTTCAGCTTGTCCAGAATGCAACACCCATGTTACACCTATCCTCCATGAGCTGCACTGGCTACCTATCAGCCTCCGGATACGCTTCAAGGTGCTAGTCGCAACTTATAAAGCCCTTCATGGTATTGGACCTGGGTACCATTTAACCACTGTGCCAAGGTGGCGCAGTGGTTAAATGCAGCATTGCAGGCTACTGCTAGATCAGCAGGTCAGCGGTTCAAATCTCACCGGCTCAGGGTTGACTCAGCCTTCCATCCTTCCGAGGTGGGTAAAATGAGGACCCAGATTGTTGGGGGCAATATGCTGACTCTCTGTAAACCGCTTAGAGAGGCCTGAAAGGCCAATGAAGTGGTATATAAGTCTACTGCTATTGCTATTGCTATTGCTACTTGAGAGACCGCCTGCTGCCAATTACCTCCCAAAGACCTATTAGATCCCACAGACTAGGTCTCCTCCGAATTCCATCCGCCGGCCAGTGTCGATTGGTGACCACTCGGAGGAGGACCTTCTCTGTGGCTGCTCTGGCCCTCTGGAACGAGCTCCCTGTGGAGATCCGGACCCTCACCACTCTTCAGGCTTTCTGCAAAGCCATTAAAACTTGGCTGATCTGGCAGGCCTGGGGCTGATGAGTTCCCATCCCAGCTCAAATTGTGTGGCTGTTGATTGTTTTTAAATTGTCTTTGTATTTTGTTGCTTGTCCTTTGTTTTTTGTTTTGTACTACCCCCCCTTGGTTTGGTAGCCTCCCTGAGTCCCTCCGGGAATAGGGCAGCATACAAGTGAAATAAACCTTTTAAACCTTTGAAACCTTTTCCATTACCATTTTTTTCTTTTTGATGAGCACATTTTGCTGATTTCCTTCAATGTCAGATTCAAGCCTTTACAAATCAACAGTTAGGTGCTTCTAAAGCAGAACTTCCCCCTACGCCAAATGTGAGTGTGAAGCAGTGTACTACTTTGAACCTTACAACTCTCCTTTCTGACACTACAAGTGAGGGAAGTTGCCAACATCACTGTTCCCAGACCATAATCCTGGAAGAAAAACCTTGATCAGACCTATGCCCTGCAGAATCAGTAATGTGTTCTTCAAAATCCTGACTTTGAATTCCTTTTAGGATAAATCTTTCTTTGTGATTGATAGAGTCTATTTAATGGTGGTTGCATTTTCTTTCTTTTTTTAAAAGGTATCTGCTGGATGGAATTTCGGCTACCTTTCTGAGAACCTGGGTAGCTGAATGTATTCTTTCATTGTCAGATATAACATGGTTAACATCTTTATTGGCTATAAATATACTTTTGGTGTTTGCCATGCTTCAAGTACTTTATGGAAGCTTAGAGGATTCTTCAGTACCTAATGGGTAATTGATTGCCCCATGTACTTTTCTTTGCGTTTGGACATTTTGGTACTTAAGGTATTACAGACTGACATGTTCCTGGAGCCTATGTGGAAACTTCCAGTAGTTTCTTCTAGTAATATTGATGGTCTATTAGGTATCAAATATTTGAGAGATGCCTAACTTGAATTTGTTGGCCCCAACCTCATCTCTCTCTCTCACATGCACACTCCCCAAACAAAAGAGAAGCAATTCTCTACCTCCCCCCTCACTGGAGAGTCACACTTTGTGGCACCCCAAGGGTGGACCTGGAGTTGGGCTTGGACCTCATGTCAGTCTTAGTTACACAACTGCCATTCAAAAAGGTGGCCTCAGTGTTCCACTCCCAGAATCAATAGCAATAGCAGTTAGACTTATATACTGCTTCATAGGGCTTTCAGCCCTCTCTAAGCGGTTTACAGAGTCAGCATATTGCCCCCAACAACAATCCGGGTCCTCATTTTACCCACCTCGGAAGGATGGAAGGCTGAGTCAACCCTGAGCCAGTGAGATTTGAACAGCCGAAGTGCTGAACTGCAGTCAGCTGAAGTAGCCTGCAGTGCTGCATTTAATCACTGTGCCACCTCGGCTCTGTATTCTCATCACTTGTATTCCGGCAGTGGGTTTTTTCCTGTTGACAGGCCCTTGCAGCCTATCTGAGATTCCGGCATGCACAAGGCCTTCATTCTTGAAGTTCCTTTTCATCTTCCATGACCTCTGAAACCACTGAAAAGAATATTAATTCTTTGGGGAGTTATCATTTTTAAGCAATCAAGACTTCTGCGAGACTTATGCTACTTTTATAATACTTTTATGCTGCGAATGGGTGAGACAGGGTGGAGAGCAATGTTGGGAGGAAAAATCAAAGATGTGACTGAGATCCTAACCAAAATAATTAGGTCCTCAGATTAATACCCTTCACTCCTCCTTCACATTGAGACAAATGACCCTACACAAAGGTCTCTTGGCAAGGGATGGGCTGCACTTCACAAAACAGGAAAAGTGTACTCAGAAAAAGGCTTGCACAATTCATCAGAAGGACTTTATATTCAAATGTTCAAAGCTTGCAAAACAAACAATATAAAAGGAAACAAACTGACATTGCCAAAGGTGTATCTTATAGGCAACCCAACAAATGAGAAGAAATAGATCAACTCTGTTAGATCCATGGAAAGAACTAGGGAGGAGGCATCTGAGGTAACCGTAAGTATAACAACGTTTATTGCAGGCAAGAACAAAACAATAGGAGTAGACCAGCACCCTTCCTCTGTCTGACAGTTTTTTATATCAAGCTGTCAGATAGGAGGACCAATAGCCGCGCGTATGACAGCCTGGCAACTTGCAGGTCGCGCCTGATTGGCTAAGGCGTGCCTGGCTGTTGCTGAGCTGTCATTCGTAAGTCCGAGGACTTACTTGGGATTCAACACTCCTTCCCCCCTCAGCGAGGGCGCATGCATTTGCAATGGCGCATGCGTAGTCACACAGGTAGGAGGGGGGATGGCGGACATGCCCAGAATGCCACAGTTGGAGAGGCGGCGCTGGAGGGTAAGGACGTCCCCGTGAGAGCTCCTCCCTGCGGGGAGTGGAGCTCCGGGTAACGTCACCGTTGCGGCCTAGGGGAGGAGGCGGCATCCAAGGAGCAGGTAGGCTGGGTGGAGGGGGCGTGGCCGGGAGTGGCAGTGGAATTTGAACAGGCCAGTAGGCAGCCAGTGGGTGGGCAAGGCCTGTGAACGGTAGGCCTAACTGGGTGGAAGAGGGAAAATCGGGGCCAGATTGAGAGGCTGAAGGAGGCTGGTCCGGGGGCGGAAACGACCCGGCGGCTCGGGCAGGATGGCCTGAATCTGGGAAGGCCAGCGGAGGCATGATGTGATCAAACTGTTGCGGGGCCGGGGCCGGTGGCCGGCCTCTGCATGTCGGGTTGAGTTGGACCCTCCGGGGAGTGGCGGCACCTTAGTTGATCCAGGTGGCGCCGCCACCCGCTGCCATCAGAAAGGTGGACCCTGTTGGAGACGGGTCCGGTTACCTCTGTGATGGTGGCAGGCACCCACCGAGGGTCCCCAGAGTAATTATGTGCCCAGACCAAGTCCCCAGAAGAGATGGAACGGGAGGGATGCCCCAGGTTGCCAGGCTGAAGTCCTGAATAGAGGGGGTGTAATCTATCCAGAGTGGTCCGCAGGCGACGACCCATCAGCAGCTCCACGGGGCTTTGCCGTGTGAGTGGGCAAGGGGTGGAGTGCTGCGCCAGTAGGTAAGCATCCTGCCAGTCACCCCGGTCCATGCGGCCCAAAGCCTCTTGGCCGATCAGACCGCCCTCTCCGCCGGGCCATTGCTGGCCGGATGGTAAGGGGCGACTGGTGCATGGCGGATTCCTTGGGCGGCCAGGTAGGACTGGAAGATTGCGGATGTGAATTGCGGGCCGTTGTCAGACACCACGGTGTCCCATAGGTTTGCCATTGTGGGACTAGAAAGATCAGAAATAGTATAGTTTCTCTTGCTTAAGCAGGAGGCTACACCAGTGGTGGGATTCAAATAATTTAACAACTGGTTCTCTGCCCTAATGATTACTTTCAACAACCAGTTCACCAAACTGCTCAGAAAGTTAACAACCGATACTCGCAAAGTGGTTTGAACTGGCTGAATCCCACCAGTGGGTTAGACTAGAAGCCCCCAATGGTCCTTTTAGATTCTGTTTTGTTTTGTTCTTTTCTGTTCTGTTCTATTCTATTCTGACTGATGGGAGAAAGAAAGGTGGCTCTTTGGGTATCTCTTTTAAGTTAAAGGAAGCACCTTTGATTAACGTCTCCAATGTTTCTGTCTTTTAATATGAAATAGATTCCTCATGGGGGAAATGAAGTTTTGATAAGTGGTGGTTCAGAACGGAGCTGTAAAAATGAACTCAAAGAACTCATTAAAATGGTAAAAATACATCCTTGTATATCCAATTATTCATTAACATGATCATATTAAGAATATTATGCGATAACATGAACACTTACATGGAACAAATATACTACTGATCATAGTCTCTCGATGCATTATGACTCAAATTATGCTAGCCAATCAGAGCATAAATTCCAAAGCCAAAAATGTTTGAACAGTATATAAAGTGATTTTCCCCTTCTCTAAGGGTCTTTCTGACTTGTACCTGTGGCAGACGTATCCTTTACTTAGAATAAGTATCTACCTTTTCTACTTGGTTGTCTTTTTGGTTAGGAAAATACCAGGCTAAAGAACCTTATTATCATTTACCGCTAACAATCCCAACCAAAATGGAATCAAAAATGCTGACCTTTAAAATAAAATCATTGGATTTTCTCTTTGGACATTCCATGAAGGTAAGTCCTCTCCTCCTTCTCCTTTGCTCTGAGCATTGATTGGTGAGTAAATCACATTATTGCAACACCTCTGTCATATCACTCAAGTCTTCTTTTCATTCACCAAATTCCAGCAAGTGGTTTTTATCAGTTCATTCCATCAAGTTTCAATATTGGCAATAATATCATACCTGCCCTCATGTTCTTTGGTTTCTAATTCATTGTGTTTACTCCTCCTATTTTGTCGATTGTCTAAATGTCTTTGAGTCTTTTTTGACTGACCCGGTGTTTGTTTTCTAAATGACCTGTTTTGTATCTGAGTTCCCCTTCTCCCCTTTCCCTTCTTTTTTTTAGTGTCCATGACATGGAATACCATATGTGTTGTGTGGCCAATGATATAGCATTCCCATATTTGCATTAATCCAGCTAGTTATGTAGCAGCTGGCATGTTACCACACAAACCTGCACAGAACAATTGGCTAAACATGACCACATTTGTACTTTAAAGAATCTTGCCTGTAACAGTAACACCCTGAGCCCTAGATTATCTCATGGATTGGAGTGGACATACAGCAGTAATGGTTTTAAAACTTTACATTGCAAAGAATTTGTATTATTTTTTTCCTGCTATTACTTGGCTATAATGAAGAGGACTTCCAGTCCTATAAGAATAAATTAAATGGTAAAACTTGAAAGAAGAGATAATTGTAGCGCAGGGTTGAACTGTGGGTCTCAGAGTTTAGTTGTTTAATGTTCAGTCTGAATTATTTGGTGATTCATAGTGTTTGGTGGGCAAGGAAGTCCCTTTGCAATGGCAAATGTGTCTCAAATTCAGGGATGAAGTTTTTACCAGTTTGGCACCAAACTTGGTGTTTCAGGCAAAATCCTCACTGATCCCTTGAACTCTACCACAGTCATCAGCTGCAGTTTCATAGACCCATCTTTAGTTTGTTATACTTCCCCTGGAGGGTCATAAATGCAAACATTTGCTAAATGAGGCAGTCACTCACTGAGACCCACATATTCTCTCAGCATTTGAATATGTACTTTAATCCAACCAGCTCCAATTAATCCCAACTACATGTTAAACTGGGATCCCTAGAAAATCTCATATTCCTCTGTTCTAATGGGTTGTGGTGCTGGTGGGGGATCTGGTCTTTGTCTGTGAAGTCCAGAAGAAAGCCTCAACTGTGCAGAAGAAAGATATTTTCTGTCCTGAAGCAAATGTTCAAAAAACCCTGACCGTCTAGTATCAATAATATCTTTTTCAATGCATTTTGGGCAGAAACAGAAAGTTTTGGGAGATGGCTAAACATTCTAATTTAACTGTGTTGACACTTGCCTCAACTCCACCCCACTTTAAGAAGAAAGACTGGTGGATTCTGGTTGCCCTTAAACAGGTCTTTGAGGATTTCTCCTTGTCCATTGCCTTCATCACCTGGGAATCTGTGGTCAATTTCAAAGCAGTGTTCAGCTGTCATTCAAGTGCACTTTGGTAAGGTGTTTATACTGTTAGGCTTCCGTGTCTTATTTTATTGAATAATAATTATCTATATTAAATTATGTTATAAAATTGCTGTACATAACATTGACAATAAAATCTCATCTTTTCCAGAATCTTCTTCTTACCTTACTTTTCTCGTCCATCATTCTTAATTTGTGTCATGGAGTTTGCTTTTATCGACAAATGGGACCCATAGATGATAAAGGTAAAAATGGTAATGTTATGCCTATTGTGCCCTTCTATGTTTCTTTGAATTGTGTAACTTGAATATGTTTGTATTCAGGGCAGTTTCATTGAGTCTTTAATTCAGAAGTATGTTGGCTTCTCCTTTCTTTTTGAGTGCAATTCCAGGTGCTGATCATCACCTTAATTGCCCTACAAGGTCAGATAGAGTGGTCTTAGACCTAGTCCCATCCCCAAAATATTGCCATTGGATGAAAACTAGGCACAATTTCTTCTCATGGTCGTCCCTCCCTTTGGAAAACCCTGCCCCTTGAAGTTCACTAGGACGCCATCCTCCTAGCCTTCCCTAAAGCTTTGAACATTTGGTTGTTTGACCAGGGTGTGCGCTCCTTACCTGTGCTTTAAGCTTTTGACAGTTCCAGCATGCGCATGGAATGTATGGTGCCTGTGTGGTGCTCTGCTGAGCAGCTTGAGTGTCATGGAGGC